>NC_139682.1:16265523-16508023 GCF_964106915.1 Podarcis gaigeae | reverse complement strand
CTTCTAAGTCTAGGAGTTTGTTTTCTATACCAGAACTAAACGGGGCTCATAAGAACATAAGATGGACCTGCTGGATCAAGACTGTTCTCCTAATGGCCAACCAGATCCCTGTGGAAAGGGTGCTAGCTAGACATGAGTGAAACAGCACTCTGCCCACCTGAAATTCCCAGTAACTGGCATTCAGAGGCATAATGCCTCTTGCAGTGGAGGCAGAACAAAGCCATTGTAGCTAGTAGCCATTGATAGACACTTGTCCTCCATGAATTTGTCTACAGTGATACCTCGGGTTACATACACTTCAGGTTACATACACTTCAGGTTACAGACTCCGCTAACCCAGAACTAGTACCTCGGGTTAAGAACTTTGCTTCAGGATGAGAACAGAAATTGTGCTCTTGTGGCGCGGCAGCAGCAGGAGGCCCCATTAGCTAAAGTGGTGCTTCAGGTTAAGAACAGTTTTAGGTTAAGAACGAACCTCCGGAATGAATTAAGTACTCAACCTGAGGTACCACTGTAATCCTTATTTAAAGCCATCCAAGTTAGTGGCCATCACTGCCTCTTATAATGGGAACAAGTTCCACAACTTGCAGACTTTCCACACAAAAGTCCACTCTGGTTACTCCATTTCAGCAGCCTGACATGGGTAGGAAAAGCTACATTGTTGATGCAGTTATTTAAAAACGGAGAGTCAAAACCTCTTGGCAATGTTCTATGAATCATCCAGAGGTCTACTAGCTGATCCCCATCTACCTTCAGCCCACCTTTGGTTTAGAGGGGGCCCTGGCAAGATCTTGTCTTCCAGACCCCCCCCCCCCCGCCTCCAGTAATCAGTAGTGTGGCGAATTCTGAAGTACAGGAACCTTTCATGGTTACCTCATTATTTCTTCCTCTGGGCTTTCACTGAAGCACCGGCACCTGGGAAGGTTGCCAAGTGAAGACCACTGCTGATATGATTTGTGAGATTAAATGGCATTCACAAGGACCTTTGGTCACCTGAAAAGAAAAATAAGCTCAATAAAATTGCTATTTCCCCACTTGTGAGAATTCCACTGAAGATTTCTCTGCCCTCTGCTGTGTTTCTGTGAATGCCATGGCTCTGGCATGTTTTCTGGGCTCACCACTTGACAACTGGGATCACTCAACTGGTTTCATAGGGTTATGTCCAAAGTAACACTAAGTAAACCTTCCATCTTTACAAGGATTTCTGTTTGTGCAATGGGACTCACCCCTCTTCTCTCCTTGAATTAGTTATGGGTTATCCTTCAACCCTCCAAAGCAGATTTGGGGAAGGTGTGAGGTCATTGGTGGGGGGGGTGGGAATGGAAAGCAAGCCTCCACTGGAAATCTATCATGTTAATTGATTCTCAACAGATGGTTTTTTGGATTCAGCCTCCCTGCCCCTGGTGAATGTGCAAATTTTCACAGGATGACATAATCAAAATATGTCACTATATTGCTGAGACTTTGATGCTAAGTAAATCAGATGACAGGACGTGGGTGGTGCTGTGGGTTAAACCACAGAGCCTAGGACTTGCAGATCAGAAGGTCGGTGGTTCGAATCCCCATGACGGGGTGAGCTCCCATTGCTCGGTCCCTGCTCCTGCCAACCTAGCAGTTCAAAAGCACGTCAAAGTGCAAGTAGATAAATAGGTACCGCTCTGGCGGGAAGGTGAATGGCATTTTCGTGCGCTGCTCTGGTTCGCCAGAAGCGGCTTAGTCATGCTGGCCACATGACCCGGAAGCTGTACGCCGTCTCCCTCGGCCTATAGAGCGAGATGAGCGCCACAACCCCAGAGTCGGTCATGACTGGACCTAATGGTCAGGGGTCCCTTTACCCTTACCTTTAAATCAGTTGACATCAATATAAATACCAAAGCTGCACATAAATTCAGCCCTCTTCTCCCCAATTGATTATGCACCACCCCGCCCCTAAAGTGCCCTGCGTGTTTGCCATTTAATAACAGGAAAACAGATGTACAGAAAAAGGAGGATCCATAACCTGGAGCACATCTTTTTTATTAGCCCATGAATCCCTTGCATGTTGCAGAGCAGCATAAAGGCTGGAATGGTAAAAGATGTACATGTCGGAGGAGCTTTAGAGAGGTGACAGGGATAAGGAATCATACACCGGAAAGAGGCAAACATAACTCCGTTGATGTTTGTAACACAGTCACGCCCATGTTTGTGAGCATTTGCTAATTCATTACAACTCTCGCACTGCTTTGTTCTTGGCGACTACTTAAGATTACATGCACACATACACACACCTTACATGGCATTTGAGTACTTTGCAAACACTGACAGATGAGAAGAATTTGCATCCCAAGCACTGAAACACCTTGAGATTTTAAAAAGAAAAACAGGGAGTCAGAATATCAGGCAGAAGCTTTAAACAAGAAAGGTCTGTGATCTGCCAAGCCCAGAAATTACTTCTCCGAAGTCTGAACCCTCCATCAGTCAAGGTTTACATGTTGGTCTCTGGTGACGGTGATTTCACATATGCAGGGGAGTGGACTAGGGCACCAGGTTATGGGTGCCCAGTGTGCGTGATGTCATGATGTCATGTTGCGATGTGACATCATGACATCATGCACACGCCCCGGCCTCAGAACCTGACTTCCAGTGGCATCAGAAGTCAGGTTCCAAGACATTGCAAGACCTCAGAATGTATCTCCGAGGCATCAAGAGGCCTCAGAGATGGGGTCTGAGGCCTTCCAAGACCTTGGGAGTTGCGTGGGAGCCCTGTGGTGTGGGAGCTGAGCACCCACAACAATTTCTTGTGGGTGCTCAGGCACCTAGAGCCCCCTAGAGTTGGTGCCCCTGCACGTATGGAAATTAGCTTGGTAATTGGGACAAGGTTTTTATTTTTGGAAGATGCTCACGGCTTTTGAATGAACTTCCAAAGCATGTGTAACAACATGGCTTCTTCCATAAGGCCCATTTGTTTAAGTAGATATTCAGAGGCTAGCTAAACTCTGTTGAATTCCAAAAGGATAAGGATGTCTTAAACGCTAACAGATTTATGGTGGCATAACCTTTTAGGGACCAGAGTCCACGACATCCAATGCACTGAGTGAAGCAAGTTGCAGTCCATGAAAGCATATCTATGCATTATGCTGATCCCAGTTAATTCTCCAGACGGTTGGATACTTAACATTCAGATTGGTCCTAATGACTTCAATGAAAGCAAATGTGAAACTTATGAGAAGAAAAACCCAGACATTTCCTACAGCAGAGTTGGGATCCAGGCATTTTACAAACAAGCTGTGGTTATCCATCAGTCTTCATGAAATAGCTCATCAAATTGGCTTTTAGGGAAAGTAAGCATGATGGAAAGCTCCCCATGAAAAATCACTTTGAACTATAAAGGTATTTTCATGAAAGCCACTTACATAATTTAATAGATTAATGTGGTGAATATCTCGAGTATGCCATGGTATCTAAAGGATTGCAGCAGTCGGTTGGATGTATTCAGTGACTATACAGTGGTACCTCAGGTTACAGACGCTTCAGGTTACAGACTCCGCTAACCCAGAAATAGTTCCTTGGGTTAAGAACTTTGCTTCAGGATGAGAACAGAAATCACGCTGCGGCAGCGGGAGGCCCCATTAGCTAAAGTGGTACCTCAGGTTAAGAACAGTTTCAGGTTAAGAACGGACCTCCAGAATGAATTAAGTTCTTAACCCGAGGTACCGCTGTATATAGATCCACATACTTATTTTGGATATTATAACATAATGTACTTTACAGACTGAATCCTCTGTCAAGTAGGACCTGTTGAAGAATTACTAAAGTGAAAAGACAACACAGGTGCAGTAGTGCTATTGGGCTGCATGTTAATCCCTGGCCCTGAGGTCATGTTCCAATAAACTTCTGCAATAGGGTGCCTTGTATTGTGTTGATTTATCATTGCATTTATATCCATCTTTCCTCCAAGGAGGAATATGTGGGTCTCCATTTTTGATGCGCCCAACAACCCTGCAAAGTAGGATAGGATGAGGAACAGTGACTGGCCCCAGGTCCCCCCAGAGAGATTTTGTATCTGCGGAAGCTCCCTATGCAATTTAGAACAGGGTTCTAATTCACACGAGGAGCCTCCATGGATACAAAATGGCTCCTTGCTGCAGAGATTCACCTTCATAACACGAGGGGCTAGGTTAGGAGTCACTTGACCCTGGGGGTGGGGCTAAACGCACCTCCCCATTAAGCCTTAGCGCCTAGGACTTGCCGATCGAAAGGTCGGCGGTTCGAATCCCTGCGGCGGGGTGCGCTCCCGCTGCTCGGTCCCAGCGCCTGCCAACCTAGCAGTTCGAAAGCACCTCCGGGTGCAAGTAGATAAATAGGGACCGCTTACCGGCGGGAAGGTAAACGGCGTTTCCGTGTGCGGCTCTGGTTCGCCAGATGCAGCTTTGTCACGCTGGCCACGTGACCCGGAAGTGTCTCCGGACAGCGCTGGCCCCTGGCCTCTTAAGTGAGATGGGCGCACAGCCCCAGAGTCTGTCAAGACTGGCCCGTACGGGCAGGGGTACCTTTACCTTTACCTTTAATGCCTAAGTGTAGCTTTACTGAAGACATCAAATTGACAAATTATCTCGCTTGGGAGTACATTCCCTGTCTAGCATCTATCATACCTTTAGGTAGGGTGAGGTTGTGTGGGAAGGGTGCATGATGGTAGAGCTGTGTGCATCATGTGGCCTGCCTTATGCCCCTAAGCTGTCCTCAGGTACAAAAAAAAGATGTGCCTCCATCACCAGTGTTGAGTTTTCTTATTTACTTATTTATCATCCTAACACAAGTGCCAAAAAATTCAAAGGTATATATCTGATACATATTCTCCGCCAAACGGGAATAAATATGAAGTCAAGAGTGCCTCTGAACACATGGAAAGTGTTTCACTTCACCACTGCACTACCGAATGGTCACAGCTAGCCCTGTCAGGAATGCTCTCAATTAACAAATGCACCTTGTTTATTCTTGGTTCCCTGGACTACCAATAGCACAAATTGCTGTCACCACCATCACATATGATTGGAGAAGCACAGCACATCGCAGGGCTGAGCCTGATGATTGCTAGGTGTTGTGTTTTTCTATTTTGCCGTTGCATGAATTATCATCCAGTCAAAATTCAATAGAATGTGAACTGAGGACAAATATCCCATATAAACCCTGTATAAACAAAAGTGACATTTATCATGCCCAAATTTCTCATTGTGCAGTGACAGGCAGCTTTGTGACAAGGGAGGCGCTTTATTACAGCTTTCCTTTCTAGTGCATCTGATGTGCCTGAAGATTGATAGCTGCATGGGAGGCTGTCTTGTTTGGTTAGAGTCTCTCCTCCCTCTCCTTTCTCTCTCAAACCCTTCATTATTGAAGGTAACACTTAAAACGATGCCAAATATAGCAGTTCAACATCAAATGTAGCTGGGATTCCAAACTTAGCAATACCAAATAGGTGGCACCTCCTAATGTTGATCAAAGCTGGGTAGGTAGGTGCTAGGGATGAGTTAATCTGCCAATTTAAGTTGGTCTCACTTCCTTGGTTTTCCAATCTCAAGTTCAGTTCTCCACAGTTCTACATCAGTTTGCGATTCACAAAAATAAATATCCCGATGAAAATTAATCTGCATTTTAGTGCAGAATTATCCTAAAGTATATATTTTTGCAAAGCATTTCCCCCGAATATGATGCATTATTGTAACTAAATAAAAAAATTCTTCCAGTAGCACCTTAGAGACCAACTAACTCACGAAAGCTCATACCAATAACAAACTTAGTTGGTCTCTAAGGTGCTACTGGAAGGAAATTTTTTATTTTGTTTCGACTATGGCAGACCAACACAGCTACCTACCTGTAACTAGAATTATCATAACTAAGTTCACCTGCAACTCCTTGTGCCCCCTCCGACTAAAGGGAGACACATGCCAGCAAATACTGCACCAGCAGAATATTTAGGGCAGTGTGACCAGTTCTGTCACACTGGGCACTGAGCCTATGGGGTGCCATAGGGCATCACAACTATGACATAGTGAATTGAGCAGAATGGAAGGTGAGAGGGAGGGGCACCAAATTTTGGCTTTGCACGGGGCGCTGCTGAAATTTGAAAGACCAAAGTCCACACCTGCCTGTAACTGAATAACTTATATGTCCCAAATTTGCATGGACAGGCGGAGTCCCCAGATCCCGAGCGGTCCCCCCCTGTCATGTGGAATAACGACTCAAGACAAGGTGCTATGGGATTAAATTGGCCACAACTTTATTAAATTTCAAATGTGGGTTGACCTTGACTCAGGCATTGGGCGTTCTCCCTCCCCAGTCCCCAGCCGGGGACCTAGGGAGCATCAGGGTTATCCAGTGTGTGTGGGGGGGATGGGCTGGCTCTGGAGAACATATGTTCAAGCAGAGATAGCCGCCCCCGTTACGCCGCCGCAGGGGAGAGCAATGACGACCTTTCGGCATATGGTCAAAGCCTCCCTTCAGAAACCCCTTTAACGGGGAACCCTGGTTTCGCCGCCGCAAAGAGGAGGATGGACTAAAGGATTCCACCCAAGGCCTGATACCGCCAAAGTTGTGACGTTTTGCTACGGGGAAAGCGAAACCTGCCAATGCAGGGAAATTCCTTTCCAGCCCTTTAACAGCGACCTTAACGTAGCAGCGCCCACATACCTGTGAATAAAAGTTAACCTGCAAAACCTGTGAAGGAAAGTTAACCTGCAAAATAAGACATTAACTGAGGGTGGGTAGGGTGGGAGAAGCTCTGGAGCCAAGTGAGGATTCCAGGTAAGATCCTCCCTCTATTGTGTGGACAGGTAATCCCTCCCCTACCTGGTCCGGTCTCCTTGGCAACGCTTCCCCCAGGTGGGATTGGAAAACTGACTGAGGTAGGCGGAGACCTCCAGGTATCCCACCTGAGGGAAGGCAAAGCCAAGCCTATGCTGATGGAGCCACTCCAGATCCAGGGGCTGCGCGCGTCCACACAAAGGGTGCCCCCGTTTTAAGTGGGGAGCGGTCATTATATCCCACATACTCTCCACAGAACTCAAGGTGGACTATGCCCTTCTCTGAACAATACCCTGAAGCCAGTTAGCCTAAGAAACAATGACTGGCCCATGGCTACGAGTCTAGTAGAGTCCATCAAAACAAGGATTCAAATCTCAGTCTCTGCAGTCTGCCTGCACAATCCTACACGAGTCTACTCAGAAGCAAATCCTACAGAATTCAGTGGGACTTGCTTCTAAGTAAGTAGATACAGGATTGTGGCCTAACACTCTAGCTACTAATTAAACCTTATCCGCTCTTAAATTGTATTTTTGGGTTGAATTTTAATTGCTGTATGCTGCTTTGGAGTCCTGTGTTGTATGGAAAGAAAGATTTAAATATAATGAATTTGTACATTCTAGTCAGGCCCAAAATTTATGTGTGAAGCTTTTCTGAAAAAATGTCTGACATTCTGTACCCCCCAGAACGCCTTCCAAGCTAGGAAAAAAAGACTACTATGTAGAATTATTTCCAAATATTATCAACTCCCCCCCCCCATGCGGGGGCACTGTTCTTTCTCCATTGCAGAATAATCCTAGATCCAGGGTTTGGGGAGGATGCAAGATGGTACCCAGGCTGCCAACATAGTTGTTACAGTTGCTGCTGCTATAATTTGCAGTGGCAGCAGGAAGACATCTTGGTGGAGGGGATAAACCGTGCTATTGCTGCAGCTAACGATGAATTCCACTCTGAGAAAATAGGAAAAAAATGATGAAATGGTTATGCGACAATCCCCTACACTGTTGTTCTGCTGTCCAAGCAGGGAAATGGCCCAGGAACTCAGGAGGTATGGCTGTGAGAGCTTCTACTGCTGCAGACCAAAGTCTGCCACTTGAAGCAATTGCTTCATTCTGCCTAATAGTAGGCCCATGTTGAGTTAAGTGCCTCAAAGAAGGACCCAGTAAGTACTTGGGATGGTTGCACTTCAGTTCTCAATTCATAGAATGCTTGATTATCTTCACCTTGGTCCATATGGACCAAAGATCAGAATTTTGTCATTTACCAGGATGAAGAGTGACATTCCCTTCCTGTGCCTCCTCAGTTGCTGGTCCTCTGATGTAGGGACAAGAACGATAAAAGGAGTCACAAGGTTTGCTCACTGGCATCTCAAAGGTTTGCTCAAAAGTCATGTTCATCATTCAGGAGGTATGACACTTGACATTTTCCCTTGTAAGAAGCAATTTGTGTAATAAAGCTGAGAGAAAATTGCATTTGTCAGCTTGTTAGATGCATTTGTCTCTCTGAACGTAATAAACTAGGCATGTGAAATGGATAAGAATTGCAGCTAGTTTTCCTTGTGACTTAAAATCTAATTCATCATTAAACGTTTCCCCTCTAGTTTCCTTCGTTCCCTCCAACTTTCCTGGTCCAGATATAAATAATCATTACCTGCATTGCTAAAGAAAACATAAATGTACACCTAGGATATGGCTGACTGTTGACATTACAAATAAGGCAGAATATAGCCACATGTGTAATAATGAAACATAGTCTAAATCCATCTGTTCTAATTTTTCAGCAATAACATTGGTTAATATAATATTTTAACAGAAAATGAACTAGTCACATTTTTGCCGGGGGGAAATAAAACATACTGATACTGAATGTCCTTTATTCTCAAATTTCTATGGCTGCCCAACTCCTTTTATGTTTGGTGCATGGAACATTTGGCCCTCCAGATTTTGCTGCTGCACTACCCCATGTGTAAGCTGTTAGGCAGGGAGGCTGGGCAGCCTAAACAAAGCCCTGCTGCGCCTCCAGTCTCTTCAGAGCTTCCTCTGCCTTCACTGAAGTCCTTTTTGGGCACTGGGGACGATATCTTCATGAGCCACAAGGACTCTCCAGCACTTTCGTTCAATTTCCTGATATGATCCTATTAACTAATTTATTTATTTATCTATCTATCACTCAGTGCCATGCGTATACATGGGCATGGGTGAGTTGGTCACACATAAGGGGTAGGATGCCTGTACTCATTACTTGGTCTGAGAACCACAATGCAAAATCCAAATAGACGTGTCAATTTTGAAGGTTGGTTGGTGACATTTTGGTTTGCATAGTGTTTTAGAAAGTGTGAATTAGTTAGATGTGCAATACCTGAATTAAATTTCCCCTCCATCTTTGGTAGCTACCTACAACTGCTTAACAATTTGTTCAGGTCAGCTGAGATGTAGCCATTTGCCGAGTGGCAATTTAATGTTTACATGAAATACATATATGAGCTGAGCAGAGACTATAAAGTGCTGTTATATCCAATTTAACCTTTACTTGTCAGCTAATAGGTGTCTGTCTGGGTAACTACTGGGAGAAAGAAGTCTAGATTTATGTGCTTTTAAACAAAGTGGGTTTGCAATAACCTTAACTGCCAAAAGAAGTAAATTGTTCTGCATTTTACAAGCATGGGAAAGATAGTTTCTCCTACTGCACTAAGAAAGTAAAGTATAAATGCAACGATTTTGCAAGATTTTAGCCCCACAGTCCTTTTAAATGTCAGAATGTATACTGAACACTTCATTCTGTTTTATACCCTATCTCATCCTTAACATAAAAAAGTGTTATGATTTCCAGGAAGAGTTCTTCCTTCCTTCCTTCCTTCCTTCCTTCCTTCCTTCCTTCCTTCCTTCCTTCCTTCCTTCCTGGTAAGACATATAAGCGAAAAATTGTTCCCTAAAAACATTGATTCATTTGTTTGTGTCTATTTTTTCCAGAGGTCTGCAGACCAAAACTTGGGCATTTCTTCATTCCGTAGGCTCTAATGATTGGGAAATGAGTCAAATTTGAACTGTTTGGATCAAAACATAATTACGTATTTCAAAGTGTCATGGCTTACTCTAGAGAAATCTGAATGAATACTGTAACAGGAATGCTGTTGTAGTCAATCTCTGGAATTATGTTTAGCTAATGGCAAAGATATTTCCTGAACAGCTAGAAAAACCAGTCATCAAAAACCATTTCTTACACCCCACTCATCTGACTGGGTTGCCCCGGCCACTTTGGGTGGCTTCCACCAAAAATACAGGAAGAACAACAAACAAATATACATACATTAAAAGCTGTGATGGCTGGTGTCTATTGAGTCTTAAATAGCCAAAGGCAGGGTTGAATATTAAATCCCTCTTCCCAGGAAACTCTGAGAATTGCAGCTCTGTGAGGGGAATAGTGGTCACCTAAGTCAGCATCCTTAAGAAACAACACTTCTCCGAATTATCTGGGGGAAGCCATGACTGTTTAAAATGGTATGGTACCGCTTTCAATTTATAGTGCATAAGGGGTCTTGGACTGGACAGCACTCAAAATAGAGAGCTGACAAGCCTTAAAAAAAGAGAGGGGAATGTCTTCCATAAAGTAGGTCACAAGATAACCCTACTTTACTGTTATGTACTGAGGTGAATAGGATCCAAACTGCAGCAGTCTGATTGGTCCTAGTACAATAGGATCCAAATTGCAGCAGTCTGATTGGTCCTAGAACAATAGGATTCAGAATGCAGCAGTCTGATTGGTCCTAGAACAATGCAGCAGTATGATTGGTTGGCAGGAACCACCCAATCATGCTCCAGATATAAGTGAATCCACAACCTGATTGGCTTACAGTAGAATTCCAGAATTAGCCAACCATGTGCAGCCCATTGTGTAAATAATGTATATAAAGCAGATACTTTGAGGGGACTTTCATTCATTCCTCCTCACCACTATGAGCTGAATAAAGAGCATGAAATCACTTTGCGACTCTGAGTATATTTCATTTACTGTAAGGGAAGTGGAGCACAAACCTTGCACCCGACCCATGAGAATTTCACCAAGATTTTTCTCTCCCCTTTGATAATTTCAAAGGGGAGAGAATGCATTTTCTTCTCATTGACTGAGGATGTTCAGTAGACCCACTGAAATTAATGGACATTACGAACTTTGGTCTATTATTTTGTATGGGTTTGCTATGAGTAGGACTTAGTTTGATACTGTGATTGGTAGGAAATATGAAACTTCTGGATTAGTTGACCTCTTCTGGCGTTGCTTGGTAAACAGAAAATTGTCACCTTTCAGGCTCCAGCAGCTTTCAGGGCTTGCTGCCTCTTCTCACCCTAAATGTCTCAATCTGGGTATCCCCCCCCCCACCATCTGGGTCCTGACAGCTGGGTCATCCAAAAAGTCACAGTTCGCTATTCAACTTAACTATAGGAGGTTCTTGTCAGCCTAACCAAAGCCAAAAAGACAGGGAACCTCAACTGAAAATAGCTATTTTATAGGGGGAAAGTAATTTCACATCCATTTTTCATTTTGACAGGGGTAGTTTCATAAGTGTCACAGAGCAGAAAACAGGACTACCGCCTAGGTCTCAGCAGGACAAAAAGGCTAGAGAATAAAAAAGCACAGCTTTTCAAGCTCCGGTTGACCTCGGTTTTTCACTCTAATCTATATAATCTGCCAAGCAATCACAGCTGAATGTCTATGACAGAATTAAGGGAGGATGAATGAAATTGTTTAGCCAGCAAAGAGCTGTATGAATACCTGGTACAAACAGATCACATTTTATTACTTTCCTGAAGTTTTTGAATGTTGGCGGCAATCTTAAGCACACTTACATGAGAGCCAGCTGCACTGAATGAAGTAGGGTTAACCTTTGAGTCAAAACATGGATTGGATTGTGTTGTATGAGGTCAACCCTCTGTTGTGTCTACAGGCACTTTTTGCCATGATAAAGCTAGGTTAGGAAGGAATGGAGCTGCATTGTACTGAGTCAGACCATTTAGGTCAGTATTGACTGCACAGGATGAGGGGCATTTTTCAGCCCAAGGGCTGCAGTCTGTCCTGGGCATCCTTGGAGACCGTATGGCCTCTGAATGCCACTTTCAGAATGAGGAGAGTGCTGTTGCCCTCAGGACCTGCTTTCGGGGCAGGATTCTGAACTACATGGCTCACTGACTCTTCTAATGTTCTGGTTTTACATCAGCACCACCACCATTTATTTTTTTATACCCCACCCACCTGACTGGGCTGCCCCAGCCACTCTGGGGGGCTTCCAACAAAAATATAGGGTGGGGGGGTGGGGGAGTGGGAAATCAAGCATTAAAAGTTTCCCAAAACAGGGCTGCCCTCACATGTCCATGGAAAGTTATATAGTTGTTTAACTCCTTGACATCTGCTGGGAGGCTGGGTTTGACTACCAAAAAGGCCTTCTGCCTGATTCTGTGTAATTTCACTTCTCGCAGTGAGGGAAAACAAGGAGGCCCTCAGAGCTCACCCTCAGTGTCTGGGCAGAAAGATGCAGGTGGAGACACTCCTTCAGGTCTATAGCAATACTACAAGGTATATTAGGCTGAGAGATAATGGCAGGCCCAAGATCACCACCTGAAGGTGAGCAGGGATTGAAACCATGAGCAGGACTTACCTAAGGAGTCCCATCAGTGGAGACACTGTTTGCGCAATGGGGCTTTCCTTCTCTCCTCCCCACATGTAGCTCTCACAGCCCAAAAACTGGCTCGGGGTGTGTGTGTGAGTCAGGAGAACCCCAAGAACCCCATGTGGGGGGAGTAGAGGGGCACTGTTCTCTTTGGCAAGCTGAAATGCTTTGCACTGACTGAATGTATAATATAGCATTGGTCTGCCCAGTTCTAATTCAACACTTTTCACTCCCTTGCTCTTGTGTTTTTCTTACCAAGACCCTAAGCATATTTCAAGGGACACAGGTGGTGCTGTGGGTTAAACCACAGAGCCTAGGACTTGCCGATCAGAAGGTCGGCAGTTCGTATCCCCGTGACGGGGTGAGCTCCCGTTGCTCGGTCCCTCCTCCTGCCAACCTAGCAGTTACCTTTATGCTTAAAAAGGTAAAGAGACCCCTGACCATTAGGTCCAGTCATGCCCGACTCTGGGGTTGCGGTGCTCATCTCGCTTTATTGGCTGAGGGAGCCGGCATACAGCTTCCGGGTCATGTGGCCAGCATGACTAAGCCTCTTCTGGCGAACCAGAGCAGTGCACGAAAACGCCGTTTACCTTCCCACCTATTTATCTACTTGCACTTTGACGTGCTTTTAAACTGCTAGGTGGGCAGGAGCTGGGACTGAGCAATGGGAGCTCACCCCCTGGCAGGGATTTGAATCGCCGACCTTCTGATCGGCAAGTCCTAGGATCTGTGGTTTAACCCACAGCGCCACCCGCTTCCCGACTTTTTAAGCATATTTCAGGCTAAAATAGAAAGTTATGCTGAGGGGCCTGGTTGTGAAGGACTTGGGTGGGGAAGGGGTGAACAGTCAAATATTACTCCACTAGTAGTAGGGTTGCCATATCCCCAAAGTGCTTCCTTTCCAAAACTTGTTGAGCTTTTTGTGGGAAAAGCTTTTGGAGGCTTTTAAAGCATTTTTAAAAATCACCCTACTTGCCACCCAGACATTTTTACAATTCAACAAAAATCCACCCAAACGCTAATGCCTGGGCAAACTCAGAGATATGGCAGCCCTAGCTAGTGGTGACTTCTGACAATGTGAATTTGCCACTTCAGTCACCTTCATTAATGAATCATTGCCATGCTTTTAATATTTGGGGGCACATTAATCTCACCGCAAGCAACTTCAACCCGTACCAACTAACAGAAATAAGGCATGCTGCTAGGCTTTCAAAGCGAAGCCCCTGCATGCATCTGTGCCTATTGATTTCCAATTCCTGCCTTGTGTTTTATACTTGCATAGTTCCGTGGGGTATTGGAGGGTCACTGAACTTTTTTTTTTAATTGCTCATGAAATTACACTAATTGAAGGGGCTTTTGATTAAGGCACAGGGCTCCCCAGAGCAAGTTGCTTAGAAAAATGGCACTTTTTGTTGTTGTTTTCCAGCTCCCCAACAGCAGAAATAATTAATTGCCCTTATAGTGCCATTAGAGAAAGGCTTCAATATTGTGCCTTAATTGCTATGATTATCCTCTCCTGTCATATTAATTGTTCTGATTGCAGCTTTGTTTTAGATAAAGGGTTTGGGAAATGTTTTTATCATGGCTTACAAATAAATAAATAAATAAATGGAAAGCAAGTTGGATAACTGAACATTTATCATTTAATGTGGTTTCAGCAGACAACTCTGTGCATGGTGGGGTATGCAACTGTACCCAACTCATGTGACACTCCAGCCTCACCACTGTATCATGACATGTCCCAGGCATACCTGCGATAGCCATTTATTTTATTGATTCATATATTAATTTTCACATATTGTGGGCTGTATGCAACACTGCAGCTTCACTGGTGAAAGGGACATCAATGCATGCAATAGGACTCTTCCTCTCCTATCTCCTCCAACTCCATTCCATGCACCCTCAAAATCAGCTCCAGAGGGTTGGGGAAACTTCTCATAGCAGATTTTGGTAATGAACCAAGGCAAGGGGCAGATAGGAAACAAAAGTCCTTTTGCACATTTTCTGCTGACACATTTTCTGGTTCTGATTTACAGATTTAGATATTTATTCCAACAACTTATGTACTGCTTAACACTTTGGTTTCTAAGCGGTGTGTGATAAGGCTAAAAAAAGGCAGGCTAGAGATTAAAATTAGTTGAAATTAACCATAAAATCAGAAAAGCTTCCTTAAAATGCTGGATGAAATGGGAGGGGAGGGAGTCTTCACCAAATGAAGGGGCTTATCTGATCTCAGTCAGGAGGGAGTTCTACAGAATTGGGCCCACAATACCAGATACTATTCTTGTTGTCAATGTAGTGTATTAAAGCAATTCATTCTATATGTGATGCACACCGTCCTGATGTCTGATTCAATGAAGGGTAGTACAGAAATGTTTCAAAATAATATTGTGTGTGTGTGTGAATTTAGTTATTTTTTTTAAGTTCATGTACAATACCCAAACCCTAAAAACACAATATTAAAAACCACAAATACCTTTAAAAGTCAACATACAAAAGCATCAGAGCAGAAAGGTAGCACCTCAGCAATCAAGGGATTTACCCTGTTTCCCGCCCCTCAAAGAAATATCCTAAGTTGCCTTTGAAAAGATGCAAAGCATCAAGACACCCCTTTTATGAAAGGGTACTGGAAGAGCCATCAAAAACTAGCTTGCCTCAAAGTTCATATTAAGTGACATTGAAGCAGAATCTCATTGGGGATTCTGGAACTGAAGCAATGATTCTGCAGTTTGGTGTGAAGACGTAACTCTTTGCTGCACTTCCAAAGTTCCCTTTGAAACAGTTGAATATTTCTATAGTTCTTTGACTAGTTATCTTCACTCGAGAGTCCAGAAACTACTCTTCAGGCCAGCTTTGGATGGAAAGATTTCACTCTGAGCCATATACGGACTGCTATATGCATCTCCCATCCCTCTTTTAACTATTCCCCAGGCTTTCAGAATAAAGCAGATTTACAAGATGTTCATTTGATGCGCCACTCTTGACTGATATCTTCAAAAAGTGAGGAGCTAAGTCATGAATTGGTATACATAAAAGCCTCTAGTCCATTCTCATGTGCTCAGTATATAGGGCTCCACAACCCAATATACTCCAATAAAGGCACTCCTAGCCACAGAGGACACTTGAGATTCTAGTGACAAAGATGTACCAAGAAGAGCCCCAAGTTATGCACTTGCTCTTTCTGATGGAATGCAGCTCCATCCAGAACACGTAACTTGCCCATCTCCCAGACATGGGAACCATCCACCCAAACAGCCCTAGCATCACCCGGCTTTTCTTTGGCCCATGTGTTGAGAAAAGATCTGAAGATTCTGAATGCAGTTAAAGCTGTTTCTCTAAGCTGAAAGTTAAGTCCGGTAGCGAACGATTCTGGGGTTGCAGCGCTCATCTCGCTTTACTGGCCAACAGTTTTTCTGGCTCATGTGGCCAGCATGACTAAGCCACTTCTGGTGAAACCAGAGCAGTGCACGGAAATGCCATTTACCTTCCCACCAGAGCGGTACCTATTTATCTAGTTGCACTTTGACATGCTTTCAAACTGCTAGGTTGGCAGGAGCTGGGAGCTCACCCCATCGTGGGGATTCGAACCACCAACCTTCCAATTGGCAAGCCCTAGGCTCAGTGATTTAGACCACAGCGCCTCCCGCGTCCCTAAGATCAGGGCTTAGAGGTCCCAATAATATGGTAAAGCAGAGCAATGATGGGGACCATCACAATTTTCCTATTTTAACTGTAACTGCTAGCCTGCCATTCTGTATTTTTTCCTGCCTTTCATTTTTGATTGCTTTCCCTCCAGCCCCCACCACAGTTGTCAAGAGGCTTGCCATTCTCCAGTCCTTCACAGTTCAAACCAAAGGCATCTAGTCGCTATAAATTGCCAACATGTAAATATGACACAGGAAGTCAGCATTGCAACATTAATCATGCCTTGTATACACCTACGTACAAAAATCCCCAACCCTGAAGGATTATTTATAACCTCTCTGGTCTGTCATCTTCATTTCCAGAGAAAGCTTGTTTGGGTGGTTGTGTTGCCTTTTTAAAATTAATACCACTTTCCTCAGAAACAGGAACCTTGATAGGTCTGACTTCCACCTTTCTTACCAAGATATAAGGTGACAGATGGTCATTTCACTTACCCAGCTCACACGCATGCCTTGAAATGATAGCAGATTTCTTATCTTCATATGGCCTTTCAGATTGCCTTTGTGAATATGTGGTGTGTCTTCAGTGTGTAGAATATATAAATCTTGGATGACATTGAACACTGGCAGTCCACTGGGCAGCATAATTCTCCTGGACTTCTCCTTAAGTTCCTTGCATACCTGGAAAAGGACTGTAGCTCACTGACAGGGCATTTGCTTAGTATGCAAGAGGTCACTAGTTCAATCCCCAACATCTCCTGAGCTAAACTAGATGGACCAATGGGGTGACTTGGTATATAAGGAAACTTCCTTTTCCCCTATGATACAAAACAAGATAGAGTTGAGAGTATGGCTGTAGTTTCACAGTCCTCATTCAACCAGGGAGGTTATGAAGATTTTTCTCAGGATTTCCCATGATTTCATCTCGTTTCCACTCTGTTGAATTTCTACATGGCCTAGAATCAATAAAGGTTTTTCAATGGAGAAATATTAGGTCTTTAATACACTGATAGACACTTTGCTACATGCCCCACCTTCTTAGCTGCGGTTGTTGCTAAGGACAAGGTTCTGAACACTACACTTTGGCAATCCAAAACTATCAATAAATGTCATCATCTCATATCAAAATGTTCATTAAAACTGCCTTGGGCAAATAGCAGTCTAATTAATAGCAGTTAGTAACAGATTCAAATTGATTGCTGCTGATTGTTATTTAACACTCCTTCCTGACTCAATAATTCCACTTGATATTGTGAACGGATTCATTTTATTATCTCGTTTAGAGCCAAAAGAAGGTCAGAAGTGCTTTGTTTCATATTCTTGCTACTATTATAAGATTTATGTCCAGACTCTATGCCAGTTATTGGTATATTATGTGCTGTTTGCTACTATAGTTTAGCAGGGTTGTTGTTGTTTTCTTTCTCTCTCTCTCTCTGCAGAAAAGATTCAGCTTCAGAAATGCAACTGAAACAGCAACAAGTTTAATATTCAGATCAAGGCTATGTACACACAGGAATATTTTCTTTAAAATAACAGCAACAAATTGTCAAAGTAAGCATCCATTGCTTTAGGATAGTCCAACAGCCATGGATATCAGTGGGCTGGAGAGGATTCCACCAGAAATTTCAAGGAGAACTAGTATCCTAAATCTATTCAAGTCTCAAGCTGCAGTGTCTCCTTGATGCTGCTATGGGTTGTAAATATATATTATATATTAATATTGTAAATATATATTAAAACATTGCATTTCCTCTGGTGAAGAATTAAAAAGGTGTCCATCAGGGCCTTTTATTATCATATTTTACACATATGTCTACTAATTTTGCCTTCTGAACCATTTTATCAGCTTGGCTGAGAATGGTGGAGCAACTTACCGTTGGAAAAGTGAACTGAAGGGTTTGGGGAACCTGTAATCTCTTGTCAGTAATAACTAAGTGGAGTTCACTGATTTGCATTGAGGAGGCTAGTATCTCAAGCTGCTTGACTGAATTGTCTTCTTGTTTGGGCTTCTGGGCACATGGAATAGCTTGGAAATGCCACAGCAGAGGTCACAGTACAGACATTCTCTGAAGCTGCCTGAGGTGGGTTTACTTTCTTTAAAAGGCTCCGCTTGCAAACCAATGCAGGCTGCTGAAATACTTTTCAACCTGAAGTTTGGGTTCGGTAATGCTGTGAAAAATTATTTGATCATCTAAAAAACTGAGTTATGGTGTAGTTTGAGAACAAGCGTAGTGGAAGTTTGCCCAATCTGTAGCTCAGACACCTGCAAGAAGATAAAGATGTTTCTTTATCAAGTTTTTACATCCGTTGTCTTCAAAGGAAAAATAATCAGTTTAGACTGGGAACCTTTTAAATCATGTTGATTGTAATATATATCTAATCTCCAGAAGAAATGAATGTGTGTGTTTGCAGACACTCATGTGCTAGAATTTTAATATGCATAAAATATATGTTTTGTAGTAGAAGTACTGTGCAGGATACATGATTTTCCAACTGTTGGTTCCATAGAGGAAATAAAAGAAACAGAAAATAATTTTTTGTGGGAACAGAGAAATGTGTCCTTCCTTCCTTCCTTCCTTCCTTCCTTCCTTCCTTCCTTCCTTCCTCTTTCTTTCTTTCTTTCTTTCTTTCTTTCTTTCTTTCTTTCTTTCTTTCTTCTCTCTCACACTCATTGTCCAAGTTTATGGGCTCACAGATAACCGTCAGACTCAGGGATGGTTTCCATAACTGAATGAAGTATTGTGTGAATGAGGAAGGGTTATCATAAAGCAGTAGAACATATCCATTCTACATAGAATCATCCAATCCCCTGCAATGCAGGAATATGCATGCATTTTGACACATTTTATTGAGCCAAGAACATTCAGGAAGTACGAAAGCTGGTGTTTAACCTATGTTTTGAGTTGCACATTAATCCTGGGGGTACAGGTCAGGTTGGTTCATGCTGAAACTTGCCACATTCAAATAAATCAAGCATTGCTACTACTGGGCAGTTTTAGTTCACTCATGCAAAAGTTTAAGTCAATGGTCTAAGTCAGTGGTTCTCAACCAGTGTGCCGTGGCACCCTGCGGTGCCTTGAATAATAGCCAGGTGTGCCACAGGCCACATCGAGCTCTGTCCATCTTTCCTTCCCTCCCCTCTCTGATGCCCTCTCGTGTCCATGTCTCCCAAAGGCTTGTGGGGCTGTTTGTTGCTGCAGCTCTGACTACAAGCTCTCCAGGTGAATGGTGCCTCTGGGGTGCTGGTTTCCAGGAGCTGAGATGACCTCAGAGTAAGCAAGCAAGCAGGCAAGGGTGCCCAGCCAGCCAGTCTGCCAGCCCTTGCTGTTGGGAATGGACAGACAAGTGGGAGGCTGGGCATGCAGGCAGGCAATGTGCTGGCCTTTTTTGTGCTTGCTGTGTGCAAGGGCTGGCTGGCAGCTGTGAGCCCAGGGCTGAAGGGGAGCCTTTCTACCATGCCGGCCAGGCAGTGCCCACTGCTGCCTCTGCTGCCACCCAAGGTAAGGTACTGCCTTCACAATCACCTCTGGCCAGTCTCCCTTGGGCCACTAAGGCTGGGGGCATCTTCTTCTCAGGCTTCTATGGAGCAGTGCAAGAAGGGACCTCTCTCTGGGGCAGGGGGGCAGCTCAGAGGGGTGGCAACTACTGTTGCAGGTGCCCAGAAGACTCCCAAGGAGATAAGAGAGGAGAGGAGGCTGAGGGAACACTCCATAAGGGAGGGTGTTCAAAAAAGGGTGAGAGTTTGCCAGCTCTGCAGGCAAGGGGCTCTGAGCCCAGCCAGGGAGTCCACCAGCCCTTGCTGTTTTGAATGGACAGACAAGTGGGAGGCCAGGCAAGCAGGCAGGCAGGCTCCACGTTGGCCTTTCTTGTGTTTGCTGTATGCAATGCTTGCCTGAGAGCTGAGTGCCCAGTGCAAAAGGAGAGCTGCAGAAAGAATGCAGTTGCTGAAGGGAGTCGTGGACTCAAAAAGGTTGAAAACCTCTGATCTAAGTGGGAGGCAGTGGAAGACAGGAGTGCCTGGCATGCTCTGGTCCATGGGGTCAAGAAGAGTCAGACACAACTAAAAGAGAAAACAACAACAAGTGGCTTGTTGGCTGACTGATGTTTTCATAATGTAGTGAACATATGTTTAGTACATATGTTTAGTACATAAACATATGAGAGGACTCCCTGGAAAAGACCCTGATGTTGGGAAAGATTGAGGACACAAGGAGAAGGGGATGACAGAGCACGAGATGGTTGGACAGTGTTCTCAAAGTTTGACCAAACTGCAGGAGGCTGTGGAACACAGGAGTACCTGGTGTGCTCTGGTCCATGGGGTCACGAAGAGTCGGACACGACTAAGTGACTAAACAACAACAACAAACATATGTATTTACAAGTGCAATGTTATTGCATTTTCCCTCCATGTGTGTTTTCAGTGCTTATGGCTGAAATCTTATACCTACTTACTTGGGAGTAAACTTCATCAAACTCACTTTTGAATGACTTGCTTTGGAGCAGTCATTTTACAAACAGCACTGGAGAAAATATCAAGATCTGGAGACAGAATACACACACACAAACATCTATCACTTAGCTGAACACATGCTGTTGTCATAGTAACCACATATATTAGCAGCTCAACATAAATGAAACACGTTATATGTTACAAAAGAGATTACATAAATAAATGACAATTCCCTTCACATTTTCGTATAAAACTTGAAAGATGAGTTGAGAATAAGCCCCCAGTGGACACATTTCTGTCTGCGATAAAATGTACTTGATTTAACCCATGCAAACTGTGAAGGCACTTAGTTTATTGGATTACTCTGCAGTAAATGACCTTGGTGTTAATTATTAGCACACTAATGTTTCCAATAATTCTTTGACACTCACACAGCTTTAGGAGTGTGAGGTATATTAAGTACAAGGTGACTTCTGATTATGTCTACCCAGAATAGAGACGTACCTGCTCAACAATACGGGCTCAAAATATTCCCCCCACACATACAGAAGCATATAGGCTTCCTCCCACTTATGTACGATCAACTGGCACGTGACTGCACATACCTGCGGTGCTGAGAGCCAGTGTGGTGTAGTGGTTAAGAGCGGCAGTCACATAATCTGGGGAACCGGGTTCGTGTCTCCGCTCCTCCACATGCAGCTGCTGGGTGACCTTGGGCCAGTCACACTTCTGTGAA
Source organism: Podarcis gaigeae (assembly GCF_964106915.1). Taxonomy (NCBI): domain Eukaryota; kingdom Metazoa; phylum Chordata; class Lepidosauria; order Squamata; family Lacertidae; genus Podarcis; species Podarcis gaigeae. The sequence goes on along the minus strand of NC_139682.1, from coordinate 16,486,760 downwards.
GTCTCTCAGCCCCACTCACCTCACAGAGTGTTTGTTGTGGGGGAGGAAGGGAAAGGAGGTTGTTAGCCGCTTTGAGACTCCTGAAGGGGAGTGAAAGGCGGGATATCAAATCCAAACTCTTCTTCTTCTTCTTCTTCTTCTTCTTCTTCTTCTTCTTCTTCTTCTTCTTCTGGGAAACAAACAAACAAACAAACAAACAAACAAACAAACAAACAGATTGAAGCTAGAAAATGGCAGGAAAGAGCTGGAGAGTCCTTGAGGCTCACAAGCAAACCCTCCCTGGAGTCTGAAGAGGTCTTCAGTGAGGGCAGAGGAAGCCCTAAAGAGACTGGAGGCACAGCAGGGCTTTGTTTAGGCTGCTCAGCCTCCCTGCCTAATAACTGGCTTGTGTGGTAGTACAGCAGCAGCAGCTGCTGCTTTTTCACGTGTCCCCCAGCCTTCTGCTGGCCCCAGAGCTTCAGTTCTAGTTGAAGAGAGAGTTGTTTGGAGAGAGAACAGGAGAGAAAGTGGGATAGCAGGGGGAAAGGGCATTTAGAAGCTTTTTAGAGGGTTCTCCCCACTTATGCAATTTTCACTTATGTGTGCAAGGCCCCAGAATGAAATCCCTGCCTGGGGTGCGTGTGTGTGCATTATGGAACATGTTAATATTGTGCAGCTTGAAAGAACTGGATGCACAAAAACCGACTCCTGGAATAAAACATTGTCCAGACCAATAAGTTTGATTCAAAGCTTTACTTGCAGAACTTTCTTCAAAACAACAAAACAGCAACAAATGATGCACCCAAACAGTTGTGCAATATCTTGTTCATGTCCAGCACAGGCTTGGCATCTTAAAAAATAACTTTACTCCTTTCAGAAATCAAAACTGTTTCCCTCTCCCACTCCATCTGACATTGGCTTGCATCATGCCTAAGGTTATGCTGCTCCCAGAGAGCCATAATTCTTACTCCCACTCTGGCTGGGAACGAAAGACGAAAGACCAACTCCCCAAGACAGTGATTTGCAATTCAATAGCTTTCCATGTGATCTAAAGTTAAACACTCACATGTTGAACAGAGAACATTCTCAGTTAACCATTAACTCAGTTAGAAACTCACAGAGCTTTGAATATCCCCATGGAAAATCCCCATGTTAAAGCCTTCAATCTGCCCAATAATAGAGCTGGCACTGCTACTCCAGGCCCATTGGATTCTGACTTGGCTAGGATCCTGCCCAATAGTGTTGTGAGGTACTTACAGTCATAGATAGCTGTATATGTCTATGGCTCTTCCTTACAACTGAGAATCCTGGTCACATTTTTTTGATTAATGCTCTCTGTATGGCTACCAAGGAGACACAGCCGGCAAAGGCATTAGCACCAGCGCAGGGCTAGCAAGTAGCTCTTGCTATGAACAGCCCTATAGCATATCTGGAAACCAATGGGGAGAAAAACTACCCAAGGAAAGGAAAATTACAGAAAACAAATTGCCTTTACTTCTGCGTCAAAAATTGCAGTCACTAATGGATAAAGCCTAGGATCTTTCAGAATATATTAATGTTTTAGCTAACCTCACTAAGCTCAAATGCTGAGTTTGGGCACTTAATCTGCAAAATTACGCAGAGCTTTCTTGAAAGATTCACATTATATATATATATATATATATATATATATATATATATATAGCATTAGAATAAACATTTCAACAGCTACCAAAACCTATCAAAATATGCAGTTGCTAACAGGGATGATAACCGAATGATCAGCTTTATATATATAAAAAAAACAGAAACAAAAACGCATTTACCATGTGCTGACAAGGAAGCTCTTATAAGGGAGGAACTGAAAGAGAAGCTGGTAAAAAGTGTGAATGTATGCCAAATGACCAGGCTTAAAGCTACTCTTGGTCTCTGTTCTTGGTTCTAAAGCTCACCATCAGGTAGAATTGAAAACAATGACTCCCTCCCCACTGTTTCCTACAAACTCCTGTGCTCTTTATCTGCCCCATCCCATTCTCCACTCCCTACAAAGCAGAACCCTCCTCAAAGCAGGTTACAAAAAGATAAAACAAGAAAATCAAGAAAATAATCACAATCATACTATAAAACATAGAAAAGTTAAAATAGTGAAGCAGATTTTAAAAAACCACCTCAATATTTAAGTATCTGGGTAGGCTGGTCTAAACAAGAATGTCTCTAGCTGGTGCCAAAAATGGTGCAGTGAAGTTAAGAGTGTTGAACTGGGATACCAGGATTTGAATTCCCACTCAGCCACGAAGCTCACTGGGTGACCATGGGCCAATTATTGTCCCTCAGCCTACCTCATAGTGTTGTTGTGAGGATAAAATGCATGGGGGGGGGGGAGAGAGAATCGTGTACACCAGCTTGAGCTCCTTGGAGGAAGAGGTGGCATATAAATATAATATAATGGCCACCGGTCCCATCACCTCCTGGCAAATAGAAGGGGAAGAAATGGAAAAGACCCTGATGTTGGGAAAGATGGAGGGCACAAGGAGAAGGGGACGACAGAGGTTGAGATGGTTGGACAGTATTCTCGAAGCTACCAGCATGAGTTTGACTAAACTGCGGGAGGCAGTGGAAGACAGAAGTGCCTGGCGTGCTCTGGTCCATGGGGTCACGAAGAGTCGGTCACGACTAAACGACTAAACAACAAGAACAACAAATATAATAAATAAATGAGTACAAACAATGTGAAATAGCTGACATGGACAAGGAGACCAACAGCATCTCTGACAGCATCACATCATAATGTCACTTCAGTGTGTTTCCATGACATGTGAAATCCATATTATATCTCAGTAGGTCCTGGTACTTTGGACAGCTCCATTGCAGCATTCATGGCACCAGGACTGTTCTGTGTCTTTTTTCACAATTCTGCTTCACACAGGTTGTCAGAGCTCAGCTTTCTATTTAAATGACAGAAGCAATTTTTGGCATATGAGGGATATAGAAATTAATTCTATTATTAATATTTATAATAATAATTTGAAGGTGTCTTCCGTTTGAGGGCTGTGCATTAAATGTTGATTTGCTCGAAATGTATTGTGGATGTGCTGGTGTGGGTCTGCCCACAGTATCTGCTGCAACAATTCATTTATTTCTACCATTGTTTTCATTAAATAATGACTGTCCTGCTGCTACAGTTTAAGAAAACACTCATAAATTATAGCTCTAAAACACAGTTTAAAAATGTAAGAGAAAGGAAAAATCTCACTCGAAATGCCATTGTTTTGCAAAGGGTCCTATGTTATTTTAAAATTCATCTGAATGTGCTTTCTAGAGGGGGAAATGTATAAATGCATAAGTGATCTAATCTTATCAAACATACCTGGACCAATAATTTCTTCTTCTTCTTCTTCATTGTGGCCACAACAATCTCTTCTTTCCTTTTTCGTCTGCATAAGCAGTTCCAAACTGAAAGGAAGTTTTCCTTAAAAAACAACCAAAAACCCCCCCAACTTCATCCAGAGACAGAATGCATTTTTGTTATTATTGCTGATAAGCAGACACAGCTTTCAAAAGACATACATTGCTGAGAGAATTCCAAATCAGCAACATTTTTAAACAAAATGAAAGTCTCTCTCCACTCTCAGAATATAAAGAAATTTAAGACTGGATACACTTTGGGGGAGAGGTGAGCTAGGAAAAGGAAGAAGGACCTAGGGAAGATTTTAAGGAGATTTAAAAAATAGGAAAATGAGGAAAATGGAACATTGAGCTATTTGTTGCTGTTGCTAAAAAAAGAAAGAAAGAAAAGACAATACCTTTAAAGCATGCCCTGATTGGTTGAAGTGCCCCTTGTGACCTCCTGACCACTCTGCTGTGTGGAAAGCCATATTGTGATGTTTAATCAGTGGCATAGTGTGGGGGGTGCAGGGGGGGCTGGCTGCACTGGGCGCAACATCTGGGGGGCGCTCGCACTCGCAGCTCTCTGCCCCTACCTGCCCCTACCTGGGTTAGGGGGAGCAAATTACTTGCCTTGCCCCGGGTGCTGACAACCCACGCTACGCCACTGTGTTTAATCACAGTCTACAACTTTTACCCTTTGTCATGAAATGTCCCTTCCATCGCAGTCCAATCCTTAATGAGCTCTGTGTCAGAGTTAGGGGTGTCAGAGACATCCACTGAAAACAAACTAAAACTTTCCCCCACTTTCCGTCCATCCCAATGCAGCGCAGACTGTTGCTACATGCCTACAGCAAACATTTTTTTTAAAAAAGCCAACCCACACAAGTATATAAATTACTTTGCAATTTATATATTCACTGATATTTACAGTAGTTTCTGTCTTCCTGGTGGGGGCATCATTGCTTTTCTTTTGTTTCTTGACCCTGTATGTATAGCTCACAAGGCTATTCCCCCCAAACTGGACCCACCTGCCCCACACCTGATGTCATATCCAGGGGTGGATGAAGTCAGTGTTTGAAAAAAGAAAAGGTTCTGATCTCCTTTGCCTCCTTTGCCTGGTCCTCAGACCCTAGCTGGCACAGAGAGTCCTTAAGAAAGAGTACTTTGCAGAATGCTGCTTTTATTCTTAAAAAGTCTCCTTCTCCAACCATGACTGACAGCTTTTACACACCCCAAACGCAACCAGCTTTCTACCATCCAACCAACCCAACCCACACTAACATTGACCACTCTATATATACAAGTACAATTTGGTGAAAGGTTGCATGAGTCATTGTAGGCCGCTGACTCATGCTGACTTAGTTCTTTTAGCATTAAAGAAACAGCGGCCAATTTGTAGCTGTGGCAGGGTGTGTGGTGGGGGGGTGGCCCTGGGTGTCACCACTGACGGGAGTGACAAAATGGTGGGTGGACCTCGCCGCGGGGCCTGCAGCATGGTCGAGTCACGTGTCTCTCCTGGGAGTGTCGCGGTGGCTTGGGCACCCACAGGCTCCACTCTGCCCCAAACAGTCAGCCCGCCACCTCCCCCTCAGATGTAGGGTGGCTGAGTGAGAGGAGGCAGACAGATTCCTCGGAGGCCCCACAGAGCATCCTGCCTCAGCTCACCCCGCCCCATGGGAGGCTGGCCCCACCTCTGGGTGCAGGGCATGTGTGCTACCCCAGACACCCGACCGGCTTGCTCCACCGCTGGTAATATCTGATGTCAGCTGTGGGGCAGTACAGATGCAGCTACAAAGAACAACTGGGAGCTTATAGAGAGTGTGTTTGAAGTGAGATTGTTCCTTTGTGACTGACACTCTCTGTCACTGATGAAAAGGAGTCCCACTGAGACCAGCTGCCCCAGGAAGTCCTCCCTCAGGTAGTCTCTGGTGGGGGGGCTTGCATTCTCTGGAGGAAGCAGTTTTGATTCAGGCAGGGGCAAAACAGGAAGTCTTGCCCTGCCCTCTCCTCCAGTGGTAGAGAAGCCTCAACAATTTCAGGTGAGACCTCTTGTGTGGCCCCACATCTCTCACAATATTGGCAAGAGCTCATCTGAAATTGGTGCCAATGCCAGCTCTGCTCCTTCGCCAGCTCCATCTCAAACAGATTGCAAACTAGATGGACCAGGGTTCTGACTTAAGGTACGACATCTCCATGGACAACAATGGTGACTGATGAAGGGGCAATGGGTTTGAGCTACAGCTGGTATTTTCTTGACAGCATTTGTCACAACAATAAAGAAAATGCTAATGAAAAATAGCCACAGTTCTTTTGAATTTGATTGCATGCTACCAAGTTTCTTTTTGTGTTTTAAGGGCTGGTTCATATGAATACAGTCTTTGCAGTGAATGGCCTGCACTTAAAGAGCAGTAAATAAAATGCAATAAAATGTTCAGAAAAGCTTTTGGGATTAGAATTCTCAAATCTGAATATTCATGGTCGGATTCTCACTTTTCAAAAATGGAAATACTGAATCCTTGGTTGATCCTGGCTTCTTATCTCAACTCCGATGAAAACTGCAACCTCTCAGGTCCTAGGGCGAGCAATGCTTTTCTTCATTGCATTAACCTATATCTGTGTTGAGAGAAAAAAAATATGATTAAAGGATCGTTCTGATCTTCCAACCATTTCAGAGCATTGTGCTCTGTGTGAAGTCTATTTTTAAGGAAGGGCAAAAATTGATATTGACAAGAAAAAATCTGTAAAACATATGAAAAGACTGTTGGAGAAAAATTGTATCAAATGCACAACTGAGTGAAGTGCTGCAAAAACAGCGCTACCACTTATGCAGGAAAGCGGTCGGGTGTCTGGTGCAGATCAGAAAGCGGAGAGAGGCAAACTCAGTAATAGCTATAACAGTAAGAAGTGTAAGTTTTAACATATGTGGACTCCTAATTCAGGGATGCCACTCAAAAACCCATTACTTCTCTCCTGCTGGCGCTGTTATGGAGGAGAAAAGATCATTCACAGAGGCCCAATCAGAGCCTCTCTGTACCACCATATATCTGTGGTGATAATGAAAGGAAGGGTACAGTTTGGAAAATATTTGACCTTCTTCAGACTTTCAAGATTTAAGACCTTCAGAAGCAGCAGCTGTTCCCTTCCAGCTTGGATTGTTAATGAGCTTACTTCTTTGACACGGAGAGCGTCACTCAGAACCCCAAACTCATTTTTCATTAGGAAATATTGTTATGGCCAACTTCTTTTCCTCCATATTTCGTTTTGTTCTGCACTGAATAGCACAGGAAACGATAAACGCAGAGCTCTTACCCAATTAGAAAAAAGAAGAAGATTTATTATATGAGCCCAAATCATTGTGTCGATTAATATGTTGATTTAATTTGAATGCTGGTTAAATATATATATTTCATATTTGTTTTTGGAGGATGCAGAGTTGCAGACATGTCATAGCAGGCATTATATTGGAAGAGAAATATGAAGAGAAGTGAGAAGAGAAAATTGCTCTTTTGAGATGGTGATGATGATGATGATGATTAAATTTGTATATCACCCTGTACCTGCAGGTCTCAGGGTTCACAAAACAAAATCACAATATATAAAAAAATACTCAATAATATTTCACACATTTCACCCCAACACATTTTCCAAGGACATTGGATGTCAATCAGCCAAAGGCCTAGTTAAAGAGGAACATTTTGTCCTAGCTCCTAAAGGTGTATCCTGGATGCAGTCTTGCAGCTTTACTCCTAATCCTTCTGCAAGTACAGATGTGTGGGAAGGAGACAGCAGTAGGGGGCAATGGGGCCCTCTTCTTTATGCCCCCACCTGCTGAATAGCTTTCAATAGGTTTCTATACAGGCCATTGGTTGCAACCATGATGCTGCTGTAGAGCTTCAGTATTGTTCTTTTCTCCAGAGCCTGTGCCTGTCTATTATGATGGGAGAATGGAATGACTACTATAGTTTTTCAGTTTAACTACAACAGAATATCACCAACAGAATATCACCCACAAAGCACTCGTTACTGTTTTTGCAATACTGCATTTCAAAAGTCACATCATTAAGATCAAGCATGGACTGATCATCAGCAGGCCAGAAATTAAGAAGCTGGCCTTTTGTAAAAATTGTCCAAGTGGCTGGAGTCTGTCTATTACCCTGATCAAATATATTAACTTTTTATATTACACTCCATTGGCTCTTTAATGTACACAGAACATGCTGTTTGTTAAGTGGATCATACAGCCCTGTATTACAGGAATTTGATAGGGATGGAAACTCACAATTGCTATTAAATCATAAGCGTATATGTCAGAGCCGCCCCTATGTCCCAGCTCACAGAGGACCAACGCCCGGCTGTAGTTATATAGAAAAGTCTTTATTGACGTTCAGTTTCCATTTCAAAGCCACAGCGTGCAGCTCTACGTCTTAAACCCTAGACCGGAGAAGCTCTGTCTGAATCTCCTCCCCTTCCACACCAGTTTAAGACTCTAGCCTTGCTCCACCTCTTCCTTAGCTCCTTCCTCCTCTGGGCCCTCCTGCCCGCTGGGGTTTCATCCTTTCTGGACTCTTCTGACGCTGACCCCCCTGATTCTTGCCCCTCCTTCCGGCGGGCTTTAGGACCTGGCTCCCTATCCGGGCTACCTGCTGTGCCGCTCGCCTGTACGTTTGAACTTGGCGCACCCGCCCAACCGGCAACCTTCCTCTTGACCGTTCCCCCGCTCTCCGATGGAGGCGTGGTCAATCCTGACTCATCTTCTCTCGCTGGTGGTGAATCCACTGGCCCCGATACCTGGGACTCCTCCCCCCCACTACGCTCTGGTGGGGAAGCTGGTCCTGATTTCCAACTGCTGCTCTGGGAGTCCCCGCTGGCCCCTTGCTTCTGGGGTGTCCCCCTTGGGGCCCCCCTTGCTCTGGCCACCGGCGCCCCCTTCTGTGAATCTTCCGATTCGCTGGAGGGGCTCATGGAATTTCTCGGGCTACTGTCATCTTCTCCTGCGCTGCCCTCGGATTGCTCCCCCTCGCTCTCCATCGCCTCCCCTCCCTGCGCTCCCGCTGCGTCCCTGACAGTATATTTTAGTAAAATAAGAAGATCTAAAACCATTTCACTATCTCTCTTTTTAAACTAAATTTAAACACACACAAACACACACACACACACACACACACACACAGTGTTGACTGCCTTCCTATGCCCGTCTACCTGGCAGTAAGTTCTCTTAAAGAGACTTACTTTTGATGTAGGTGTGCCATTGCACGGTACATTATACAGTGAGTACTTAATGAGGGCCATTGCATCTGCTCCCGCAGAGCAGAAGAGGTGTTTAAAACCTCTTTGCGAAGTTTTCACATTTTACATTTGCCACCGTTTGGGAGGGGATCCACCCACACTTACTGTGCAGAAAAAGACCTTATCTCAGGTGAACCCACCACAGGAAAGATGCATGCTGGTTGCTATGTTAAAAAAGGAAGGGCTAACAACAGAGTACTATAAGCAGGAGAAATGCACTAGAAAACACAAGCTCTTTAGGACCCTAGAGACGTCATGAAATTCTACTCTTATTGATCCAGAGCAGAACGCCAGTGTATAGTTAGCAGAGTAAAAAACCTTAAACACATGCAGGATATCAAAATAATAAATAAAAAGAAGACGAGAGGCAATTGTATTTCATCCAGCAGAGCTTTACTGCTACTGAAGGCAGATGAGCACAATGGTCACAAATCCAGTACATTCAGGATTGTCACTGTCCGTAAGAAATCCAGTTGCAGCAGACTTAACTTAAATTTACAATAACTTCTAATAAATCCAAAACCTATGCATATTATGTACAGGACACCACACCAGAAGGGAGAGAGAAAGAGAAAGTGAAACCCAGGCTCCTTCTGGCTTTACTTTTATAGTCAGCATGACCTTGACAGAAGAGATAACAGAACCAGTTTAAGCCAGCTGTACTCAACTCTGAAGGAATAACCCAAACATCATGAACCTTCTGCTTGTTTCTTTCACACAGAGAAGCTTCCATAACCCTCTTGAATTAATTAGAATAGGAAAGATCTCTACACATCAGATCAATACTTTCTGTACTAAGAAATGCAAAGTGACATGAGATTCTTATTGCCTGCCATCCAAACAACTCACTTATCAATCATAACTCTTGACCTTCACTCATTGGCTAAAAACAGGTATTAATTTGTTTTTATCTATGTAACTGTTCTATATAGATCACTGTATTGTTCCTTGTTTTGGGATGCCTCATGGGAAGTGATTCATAAATGAAATAATAATATTTTTTACAGGGCCAGATTTAGGTTTGACGAGGCTCTAAGCTACTAAAGGTAATGGGGCCCTTTATATGTCCAGCTGTCCTTTGTCAACAACAAATTGTCGCTGTTTTGTGTTGAATATATGCTATATTATAATTTATGGACATAATAGGTATCTAAAGCCATTTGCATAACAAATAGGAGCGTACACAACACAAAACACTGTTTCTGTCTGTAGGTTTTATTTTATTTGTTTTAATCTTATATTTTGGAAATGTACATCCAGGTTTTTCTTCCTTTAATTTTTTTTGGGGGCCCCCAAGAAAGTGGGGCCCTAAGCTATAGCTTGTTTAGCTTATACATAAATCCGGCACTGATTTTTTATTGCCAGATTAAAAACAGCTAACCTATTCACTAGTTTGAAACAATGTGCTTTGGCGTTCTTGTGTCAAGTCATGCATACCTTCTAAAATCACCAGTACAGTGGAAACTCGGGTTGCGAACGTGATCTGTGCTGGAGGCACGTTCGCAACCTGCAGCGCTGCGTCTGCACACGCGCAAATCACAATTCAGCACTTCTGCACATGCGCAAAGCACGATTTAGTGTTTCTGCGCATGCGTGAGCGCCGAAACCCAGAAGTAACCCATTCCTCTACTTCCGGGTTCGGCGCAGTGCGCATCCTGAAAACGCATAACCTGAAGCGTCTGTAACCCGAGGTACCACTGAAACTGGCACTTCCATTTTTCTTGGTGTCCTATTTGAGCTCATCACTGACCGATTTCCAGTCGAAGAAGACAAAGAGCCCTGGAGTCTGCTTGCCTTCCACATTCAGTAAAGTGAATGCTGACAGCTTCCCTAAAATTATGCCACTCATTTTAACTTTCTATTTGTAGGAGGAGATGGAGGATGGCAGTACAGATATTTTTAAAAGTGAGATATTGATTTCTACGCTATGATGGGAAACCCTAAATCTCAGAGCCTGTGTTGTGCCGTACAGATGGATGAACACTTAATTTTAATGTGTATAAGCAGTTCTGAAGTTATCTCTGAATTAGAAAATGACTGATGTGCAGCTTGTGCACCAGGACATTGAACTGTTGAAGCCAATGCATTTTTCCCCCAAATAGACAGCATTCAGTACAAGCTGCTCATCTTATTCAAATGATACATTTGCATGGCTTCAAAGTGCAAGCACAGACTGGCCCAGCATCAGTTGCAGGGCGGGGGGGGGGGACGGGACTTGGTTTAATGATGTGTTCTGGGATCAGTCTGAGCCAGGACTCAACAGGGTTTCTCCCTGGAGCCTGTTCTCAGTGCCAAGGGCCAGCTCTCGATTTAAGAAAAGATAGGAGTGTCTCAGATCATGTGCAGAACAGCTTCTCTTACCACTGAGTAGGGACATGGAGAAATTTGGTTTGGTTAGCATTTAATGAGAAACTACCTGGCCACATTTCCTAAAACAATACGTGAACTGAAACTCTGATATCCTACAAAATTCACGCTTCTCCAAATGATGTGGGTATTAGACTGTATAAGCAACACATGCATGTATAAAAATTAAGAGCAAAAAATAACACACACACACTAATGCATTCTATTAGGAGAAATGGCTTGCAAAAAACATGTCTATTAGGGAAAGCATGCATTAAGATGCTGATGAATTTTGTGATTAAATAATAATAGTAATAATTGTAAGCTAATGCAGAGATGTGGAAAAACGAACTTAATATTGGAAAAATGAGAAACTAAATGACAAACTCACCCATCACTATTAGTGTGTAACTGCAATCCACCCTACATATTTGGAATTGGACTCCAAACCTTTTAAGTCAGAGTTCATAGCTTCCATGCAGCTTTGATTCTCAAATGAACCACTGGTTATGTGTGTAAGGTAAACGTTTGAGCTGATTACGTTATAACGGAGTGCAAAGGCTCGTTCCTGCTATAACAATGCTCAGAAGAGAGGGAAATTCAGCTGGTAGATGGGTGTTGTCTTTAATGATGTGTGGGAAACTCCCTCTGCCTGCGAATGCAAAAACTAAAAAAACCTCTTTTGCTTTCCTCATCCTTCACCCAACCAGCAGGAACCTAAACTTTCACCATTTTTTTTAAAAAAAATTAATATATATTTTTAGGAAAAAACTTTATGGGAAAAATACAGATTTGTGAGTGGGTTTTCAATAGCATTAGTGAACTTCATGAGTCAAGAGATAAGCCCCAGGAAAAAAAAGAGTTTTTTCCCCCTTGTGAGTTTGAACTGGTGAGAATATTCTCACTAATGGAAATTATTTTTTGGCGTTTGTTTGAATTCCTTGAAGGCCTTGCCCAAGCGGGAACTTCTGAATCCACCTCAACATTTCACCTTTAGAAAATTCAGTAGCAACTATAAGGTCCCACCTGCACTATATATTTAAACCACTTTAAGCAGTCATAGGTTCCTGCAAAGTCTCCTGAATGTTTTTTAAGAGCTGGTGAAAGTTTTTAGGAAACCATGATTTCCCTTACAATTTTCAGAGTGGTTTAATGGTCAATCCTTTTTCACAGGGATCTCTGAAAGTTGTAGTTTTGTGAGGGGAATCTCCCAGCAATGTGACCACCCTTAACAAACTACAGATCCCAGGATTCTTTGGGGGAAGCCATGACTTCTTAAAGTAGTATGGGGTGGGGTTGCTTTAAATGTGTAGTGGAAATGGGGCCTTAATCTCCCTTAGGAAAGACTATAGTTCATAGGCAGAGGGCATGTTGAAGGGCCAAGGTTGAACCTTCTGGCATATCTAGATAAAATAAAAGGATCAGGTAGCAGGTAAGAAGAAAGACCTCTGGAGAGCCACGGCCATTCACTGTAGATAACACTGACCCAGATGGACCAAAAGTCTGATTCGGTATAAGTCAGGTTCCAATGCTCCTTCCTCCTTTCGTATGGGGTTACCCCAATGAAGTAAGAGTAGGTTGCTGACAGAACCTTACATCAGAGGAGAGGAGCCTTGCAGACTTCAGATGTTGCTGGATTCCAAGTCCCATCAGCCCCAGCCAGCATGACCAGTTGTCAGGGATAATAGTTGTTCTAGTATTACAACATCTGGGACTACTCATTTGCATGATCCAGGCATGTTTTCAAGGCCAGGTATCAGCATTCATAAATTTGGTGGGAATGCCTGCATCCTAGCTTTGTATACTGCTGCTACACTTCTCTAAATTTGCTCAAGAAGTTTGGCTGCAAAGCTATTTTCTCTAGCTCTTGTTATCTTCACCTGAATCCACAGTTGCCTTGTGCTGATAGAAAAGCAACTACTTCCATTGTTACAAACTGGATCAGAAAGTTCCTCAGCTGGATCAGCCTTGGGCAATTGTGTGAAAGCAGGGTTGTCGTCAGATTTGGCCTAAAGTAAAAGTCATGTTGATTAGATTTTGGAAGAATTGATGGTTGGCTGGTATTGACTTGTCAAATCAAATATTCATTACCATATTCCTTTATCCCTTCTAAATTCAGTGGAATCCAGAAGTGTGTATATTGTTACAAATTTCAGTTAGCAGAATACACATCAAATTCAAGCCATGATTCCCCGCCCCCCCTTCCTCATTCATTTCATCTCTAATGCTAACTCTGTATTCGTTTCTCAGTTCAGGTTAAAAGTATCTACTCCCAGAAAAACGTGTGGCTCCGTAAGTCGATAATTTGTGTTACTTTTTTGTGTGCATGGCTGTGTTTGATCTCACATGCATTATGATTTTGTCCTTTAGCACGAAGATCTTTTTTGACTGCTTGTGCCTGGAGAAAGGAGCTCTAGAGTCTTTCACACAACTGAAGTAAACTAAGCTGACACATCTCCTAAATGTCACATGGAGATCTCTATCACAACTTGAGTAATAAGTCAAGAGGAAAATAGTGTGAGATTAACATCATGGTTATTCTAAGCCCTGATGATGAGTGGTTATGATGACATTCCTGAAGAGGCAAATGGTGAAAGGCAGAAACAGGATCTGCCGCGCCAAGGTTTTCCTGCTTGCAGAATCTCTTGAGAAAATGGACAAGTAGCTCAATGTGGTGTACATGATTCTCCTTGCATTCCTGCAGCAACCCCGTGAGATAGGTTAGACCGAGAAGGTCCAGACTGTATAAATTATAATAAATTATTATTATAAATTATTATTATTATTATTATTATTAGTTAGACCGAGAAGCAGTGACTGGCGCATGGTCACCCAGTGAGCTTCATGGCTAAGAGGGGATGTGAACCCTGGTTTCCCAGGTCCCAGTCTGACACCCTAACTGCTGTACCACTTTAATACTTTTATGCAGGAGATTTCCGAGTGCTGCTCTGGTTTGCCAGAAGCAGCTTAGTCATGCTGGCCACATGACCCGGAAGCTGTATGCCGGCTCCCTCGGCCAGTAAAGCAAGATGAGCACCGCAACCCCAGAGTCGGCCACGACTGGACCTAACAGTCAGGGATCCCTTTATCTTTACCTACAAGGGTGGCTGCATCTATTATTTTAGATAGGATGGCCAGTCTAGTTCCAGTTTTGGCTATTCTACTTGGTGTTCTATGGAGAGTATTCAACTGTGTTCTGCAAAGCAAGGATTTCTGCTTGTGCAAAGGAACTAATTTCCCTTGCAGAAACCTTCACAAACTGCAAGGCTACCTCTGTCGTAAGACCAGAACTGGTGGGAATGAAATGATTGTTTGTGTAGTATCAGCAAACTGCATTCTTGGTCAGAAAAGTGCTACCAGGCATAATGGAGCTCAGAAGCGTTTTTCTATAGATGCAAACCAAATTTCTCTACTTGCAATGAGACAAGTGACATTGTGGGTCACTTGTGCCATCACAACGATAGAATGTAACTCACTCCCATGGGAGCGAGTGATGACCACCAGCCAATATGACTTTAAAGGAAGATTAGACAAATTCATGGAGGAGAGGGCTGTGGAAGAGATGGTTATCCATGGCTATTAGCCTTGATGGCTATGCTTTGCTTCCACACTTGGGAGGCAGTAATGCTTCTGAATACCAGTTGCTGGAAACCACAGCAGGGGAAAGGACTTTGTGCTTGAGTTGTGCTTATGGGTTTCCTGTAGGCTTTTGGTTGGCCACTGTGAGAACAGGATGCTGGGCCATTGGCTTGATCCAGCAAGCTCTTCTTTTGTTGTTATGTTTACCATAGGAAACAGTATGTGGCCTTAAGGGTTATGTTGGTAGGGGTGGAAAGAAAAAAGCAGGCACAAAGATGAAAACTTGTCAAAGTGTGTTGGCAATGACCAACTGGCCTAAACCTAGATACTCTGAAATGATTAGAAGTGGCAAAGAGGAAGCTATTTATATATAAAAAATTGATAGCCTAGCAAATGGTCTGCACTGATTTACCTTGTCCACAGGGCAGGTGTATTCTGCCTCCGACTTATCCCAATTTGCAATCATTTTAAGTACAAGTGAATGGAAGCAGATAAACCCAAGCACATCACAATCAGCTTCACAGAGTAGATGGGCCAGCCTTCAGATATGATTGCATTTTTTAAAAAAGAAAAACACCTAAAATGAATGGGGGAAATTATTGGGGGCCTTCTCCACCCAGAAGTGCATGTTGCCCATTTTCATCTTTTCTTTCCACATTTTTGAACATTAATGTTAGGGCTGTTGATTTTGATTACAACGCCTCTTATTTTTGTCTTCTCACATGATGTGTCGTTTTCCCCTAATTTAAGATGAACCAAATATATCTCATTTCCTTGTTTTAATGTGAGTCTCTTGGAGAAAGAAAATACCTGCTTGTTCTTGTTTCAATTGTTTATAATTGTTTATTTTGAGATTTTAAGCCCTTAACGTTAAGTGATATACTTCTTGATGATTCCATTTATTCAGTATTCTATAGCAAAATTATAGAATTTAAAAATATTATGAACAATGAAAATATAGCTAATAGAGGAAATGAGAAAAGTGAAACGTCAGGAAATGAAATATTCCAACAATGAGAAAAGAAAGATTCTACAACTATCATGAAATGGTTGAGGAAAATGTGGGTGATTGGTGATAAAGCTCACAGATGTTCTTTAAAATATAATTATCAGGGTACGTTTATTGAGAGATGGACCCTACTCATTCATTTTTAGAACAATAAGCTCACAGATGAAGTAAGTAAAATTAGTAAATAAATTTTTATTTATACCCTGCCCTTCCCAGCCAAGACTGGGCTCAGGGTGGCTAAACCTTATGATGGAAAACCGATTAAAAAATAAATAAAGTAGGATGGTATCAGTTTGCATTTCTCGATGCAAAAAAAATTTGATCTGATGTGCAGATGTCTTTGAATTAATTCAAGAGGGTTCTGGAAGCTTCTCTGTGTGCTACAAGTTGCTGCAAGCTGGAAGTTTCTATCTGACAAGTAAGTTTTTATTCTGCCTAGAAACAAGCAGAAGGTTCCTGATGTTTGGGTTATTCCTTCAGAGAAGCTGAACAGGCGGTTTAAACTGGTTCTGTTATCTTTTTTTCTGTCAAGGTAATGGTGACTATAATAATAAGGCCAGAAGGAGCCTGAGTTTCACTTTCTGTCTCTCTCTTCCTTCTGGTGCGGTGTTACTGTAAGTTTAAGTTAAGTCTGCTGCAACTGGATTTCTTAGGGACTGTGCCAGTCCTGAAAATGTATGGATTTGTGACCCTTAAGCTCATTTGCCTTCAGTAGTAGTAAAAACTTTGCTGGATGAAATTAATTGCTTCTGGTCTGTTTTTCGGGAAACCTGCAACGTGTTTATGTTTTTACTCTGCTAACTACTCATTGGGATCTGTTCTGGATCCATATGAGCCGAATTCACGACAGATGGATGGTTAAACTGCCATCACATTCTCTCCCTCCCTCCCCTGATTTCACCCTGAGTAAAAAAATGTCTTTAGGGATCCAAACATTAACCATACTGTGTTACGACCTCAAAAATGTACTGAATCTTTATTTTCATATTTTCTTTTTAAAATACAATTTAATAATAACTTTACGGGGGAAACCCCTAAAATGTATTCTGTTGGTATAAAAGAAGTTATCTTCATCACTCTTATCTTTGTTATGAAAGTACTGGATTTTTATTTTTTTTTAATCTATGGCAGGACAGAGGCATATTTGATATTACTAATGGAAATGTTATGTTTTAAATTCACTCCTTGTGCTGCTTTTAAGTATTCACCTTGAATGTCTCAACCATGGCCTCTCTGCCATTTTACATTATGCACTACAAGTTCAGCAGACACTTGCATGCTCATCTTCTTCTTCTTATATCCATTAGGGCTGTGCTGAGTATTTTCCCCTTTCCATTCTTTCCAAAGAACCCACTCTCTGTATTGTGAGAACATTCACTTCTCTTCAGCCCAGTTTGCTGCCATTGATTCTGGTACCTGCTTCTGCAGCACTGTTTGTCTTTAATCTTGGCTGCCCTATCTTCCTCTTCCTCCGCCTCGATTACTCACATGCACAATCCTTGCCAGCCAGAGACATGACAACATTGTGATGCTATGCAGCTAAGCATGTTTGATTATATGGTAATGCAGAGCCTCCAAGTGTCCCTATTTTCCACGGACAATCACTGATTTGCAGAAGCCATCCCTGTTTCTGATTTGATCCCAGAATGTCCTGCTTTTCTGTGAGTTGTCCCTATTTTTATCTGAGAATTATTGGGAGGGCAGTGCTTTTTTTTACTAAAAAAATGTTTAGGGGTACTCTCATTTTGACTCAAGAAAACCACCCTTTTATAGTTCAAATTGGGGAAAATAAATACGGTAAATGGACAAAAGTACAAAGATTCACAAAATGTTTAGGGGTATGCGTACCCCTGTATCCCCCCAGAAAAAAAGCACTGTTGGAAGGTATGGTAGTAATGAGTCCTGGATTTGCCTGATTATTGATATCTGGTAATTAGAGCTCTCATAGGGATTGGGAAAAAGTCATGATTCTGTTTCTTTACTTATTTCGTAAAAATTATGTGCCGTTTGACTGTAAGAAGAAGGGTAAAAAAAAACAAACCCCAAAGTGGTTTACAAAAAGAATATAACAATAAATTATTTAAAACATTCAAAGAATATATAAAATCAAATATAATTTGACACTAAATGACTAATCAGATTTTGCTGGGTGCTCGCAGCTCCGAGAGAAAACAAAACCCAATTCATCAAGACGTCACTATCTTTTGAATTAGTGAACACTGTCAAAACTTGTCTTCTTCTACCAACATAAGGAAGGAACTAGGCAGAGGTGACCTGAGTTTGAACAGCAGTGCTTAAAATGGGATCTCTCAAACTATAAGATAAATACAGCTTGGCTTGCAGTTAGTTTCTAATACAGGGGACTGAGCTGAAGTTTTAGCTGATTCCCATAACAGTTCTTTAAGTAAAAGCATTTTACTTTTTTATTTTATTTTACAAAACCAGACTGTGTTTAAGGGAACGGTAGGGGATCTCCTCGAGTTCACAGTGTTCTATGGATCCTCCCAATGGCAAACCTTAAAACTCAAACACACTTGCTGAGTCGCTGAGGGTGTGTGTTAAGAAGGAACTGTGTGTGTGCTTGGAATTGCCAATGAGTTAACTGTGTGCTGCTGGCTACAGCTAGAGAAGAGAGGTGAATTTAAATAAGAGGAACGGAGCATATTGTGACCATGAACAGAAAATAATATATGCTCTGGGAGGCAAAGCACAAGGAAGCCCTCCTCTCCTATTCCTACTCCTCCCTATGGGGAAAAAACAAGAGAAAAAGACCTAACTGAAGAATGAGCTAAGTAATAATACAGTCGTTGGGGAAATGCTTGTGTCAGGTCCGATGAACTGAATTGGCTTACCCCTCTACTTATAATTTCAGAATAAAAGGAAGGAAGGAAGGAAGGAAGGAAGGAAGGAAGGAAGGGCCTACGTTAGCCTTGGAAATAATATTTACTTCGGTTATATGATCTTGATATTGACTTTTGTGCCCACTACAACTGCTATGGGAGGAGACCAAAAATTCCAGCGGATCTGACAAGGGACATGTCATGCCATTCAAGTTATCCAAGGTAAAAGCTCATGTCTTAAATTAGGAGTCACAGGCCTCTTGGGACCTGTGTACATATTTGCAAACAATGGAAAAACTGTTGTGAGCACTGCAGACCTACTGCAACCAAGTATTCTTCACAATCTATGATGTTGGCTACAACAGAACACTTCTTGCAAGCCAGGGAGAGAGGTGGGGACAGGGGTCCTGTGAGCATGAGAGAAGGGCCCTGTGGGTATTTGTATGCCTAGAGGACCCTGTCGGTGACCTCTGTTATAAAGCGATGCTGCTACTGTTAAAAAATACAGCTGCAAAGTCAGATTTTCCTGGAAGAATGCACGGCTTTGCAAAAAGTTCCACCATGCAATTTTTGGCGTACAGTATGTGCTTTCTCATCTTCAGAAGTGCAAAACACAGACCGACCTCCCCCCCCCTTTCTCTTTGTCTCTCTCATCTATGGGGAATCCTAACCGGAGATTTGTCAACCTGTTAAGGTTTACAACTTGAATAAAATATTGGGGGTGGGCAGGTAAATCCCACATAATCGATTACAGGATGCAGTGCACACACACCATTTGAAAGGCAATGCCCATAACCTTTTGGGACCTTTTGCCCCCTCAAATATTTACGGAGGTGGGGCTGAAGAGACCTCGGTCCCTAGGAGTTGATTCCTATTAAACTAGTGCAGTACCGCAGATGGCGAAGAATTCATGAAAAATAAGAATCCTTACCTATGATCAGATCTTGATTTCAATTAATCTCAGCAAGAAATAGTTTTCAGTGCTGCTACGGCTTCTCGAGCAAATAGAAGCACATCATTTATTTATTTATTTATTTAGTTATTTTCCAGTATTTGTATACCTTTCCTACCACTGTTTGGGCACAAAGCAGTTTGCAATAAAATTCAATAAAACGAAGCATCAATCAAAGTAATGCAATATTTAAAACTGTATTAACTGTACAGTACTGTTAAACTGTATTAAATAATACAATACCATAAACAAGTAAAATATTGTAGATTTCAGAAAGAGTCACAATATTACGGCATAGCAAAGGGTCCTGTGATCTAGATGAAGGCTTAACCAAGCTCACCGTAGTGTTTTGAGTAGTGATGGCAGCTCATCAAGGATGCAACCACCTGTGCTGCCAGGGAAAGGGGCTTCCACAGCTTAGGTGCAACTACCTACCATTCTGCACTGCACACAGAAAGGAAGCCTCACCTGAGGGACAGTAATAATAATAATAATAATAATAATAATAATAATAATAATAATAATTTGCATCCTGCCCTCCCCGGCCGGAGCTGGGCTCAGAGCGGCTAACATCATATATATAATACAATATGCACATAAAGCAAAGTTAAGATGGCTTTGCAGAATCTTTCCCTTCCTTGCATTTGCTTCAAAGGTATTATTCTCTGTTGACAGCCGTCCAACCTGTACCCGGGTAGCTCAGTTGCTTGGGGCATGGTGCTGGTAATGGCAAGGTTTCAGGTTTGATCCCCATCTGGGACAGCTGCATATTCTGGTTGGCCCTCCAGCCACTCCGGGACTACAATTCCCATCATCCCTGACCACTGGTCCTGTTAGGGATGATGGGAGTTGCAGTCCAAAAACAGCTGGGGGGCCAAGTTTGGCCACCACTGGACTAGACCATCCTCAGGGTCCCTTCTAACTCTTATGATTTTATGAAGCTCTTGAGTTTAAAATCAAGAAGGAGGGTCAAGAGCACTGCAACTACCTGAGATGGAGGTTCCACTTCTCCAACATCTTTGCTGGGTCAAGACCAAAGGTTCAAGTCAGATGCTACTAGCCCAGACATGGAAGGAAGAAACTACCAGAGAAGAGTGGCAAAACAAGTTGGTGGATTATGCTGAAATGGCAAAATTAACTGGGAAGCTCAGATATCAAGAAGACAAGAATTTTAATAAGGAATGGGAAAAGTTTATAACTTATTTACGAGTCCACTGTAAGCATGTTAAAATGCAGCCTCAGAGCTTGGATAGGATGACACACATACAAGGTGCTCCATGAAATATGTGTTACAGTAGACCTTGCAATATGTTGGTTAGCCGACAAAGGTGACTCAATTTAGCACACAGGGAAGGAGAGAAAAGAAAAGAAAAGCTAAGGTGACAATTGGAGTCTTTAACTTGCCTACCTCTTACAGATGGGGTGCCAAACTGATTTTAGTCTGAAGACAGCATTCCCTTTTGGCAACCTTCTGGCTACCACATGGCAGTGGGGGGTGGAGGTCAAAGGCAAAAGTGGGTGGGGCAACAAATCTAAAGATGCAATTTCACCCTTCTTGATTCTCTGCCAATGCAAGCAAGAAGAATGATTAAAGTTCAAGGGCATATCCTTGCCAGGCAAAGGCATTCAAGGAGGGAGTGAAATGAAGTCAGTGAGGGGCGTGGCCTGAAGAGTCCCATGGGCTAGATAGAGAGGCCTGGAGAGGTGCATTTGGCCTGGTGTTCCCCAACACAAAAGTCTGTAATCCTATACCCATTTGCATGGCAAGGATCCCTCTTCAGCTCTGTGGGACCTACCTCTGAGTAGATACGTTCAGTATTGCATTGTAAGTCTTTTTGCAGGGCTTATGAAATGGAGGACCCAGACAGACAGACTTACCCATAAAACCCACATTTTAAGTAAAGGTAGTGACTATTTTTGGCATAACCAATTGATGCACGATAGCCAATGTGCAGCTCCTTTTGGACCCAGAAGAATGCAAAATGGGGGGTGGAACGGGGTAGAACGGGGCAGAATGGAATGAAGTGCACTTATACGTGCACCACTAATGTTTGCAGGGACTGGGACTGGAACTCCCACTTGAAATGGTTACCACCAGTAATCAATTTGTCCCCTGGCAGTCCATACTGGAGTAACTTAATAGTCAGATGTGATTCTATGCCTCTGTGGACCCAATTTTCTACAACTTGCTTTTCCAACCCTGTCTTTATTGAAGCTGCTACATATTGATAATACCACCATCCCTCTTTTAATGGTATAGGTGTCCATGGAAGCTGGTAGGAGCACTTTTAAAGCAACTATGTCATTTTTTGGGTTTTCCAAGGACAGGGAAACTCCAGCCTAAGCAGAGGAAAAATTTGGGACAGCAGCTGATTCTAGTGAATGTTTTATAGATGAGGGGAAGATAAAGGACGCACAAGGGGTACATATTCTGCATTCATCTGAGGTGAGGATGTGCCCAGAGTTTGATAATAGTTTGAGAACTCTCTCTGAACCTGTTGAGATTCCTAGTACAAATGGGTGGTTTTTCTTTCCTAAAACAACAGACAGTGATATGGGCACCTAAACTATCTGTCTCGTGTCACTTTCTTGTACCCCCGATGCCTTGTTTGTTGTTTGTATCTCCTACTTTTAGAGAAACAAAACAAAAACAAAATTGTTATCATACAGCCAAGAGTAGAGTCAAGTTGTCATCTTCAAGCATGCCTGCCTTTGATCAAATATGATGTTTTGTCGAGAGAAAAGAAAGAAAAGAAAAGAAAATGTCATCACACCTGTCTGAGCAAGCCTAAAATAGGTATTTGTTGATTAGATTTTTCTTGTCTTTATTAACTTGGGTTTATTGTTTGGGCCTGTGTATCGAGATGCAATAACATACTTCACCATGGGTCAAATCCCAAAGTCTTTACACAAACAAAGGCTTATATTGATTCCATGTTGAATAAACCAGAGATAAAGTTACAGAATTTTAAACAATTGCCAGGATTCAACCCCCACCCCCCAAAAAGAGATCTGAGTGGGTTGCTGCATGCTCAGAGCCTTGTTTTATTATCCTTGTTTTGATAGTCAAATAGTTGCTGGTCCCTTCCAAAAAAACCTGGAGCAGATCACCTGGTGGAGCAGAGTCACCTGTCAGCAGTCTCCTGTCAGCAGCATCACAGCTATTTGCTGGGAGGGAGAGATGAGAGGTCATAGTACCAAAGCCAAGTCCTGCATGAGAGTTCCTGCCCCCGCTTTTCTCTGTTCCCAGTGGGAGGGGCTCAGGCACTCTTTCCTACAATTCAGTCCTCCCCCTTCCTCTCCTACTGCTTCCCTTTTAGGAGAAAAAAAGTCCAAAGTTTCCATGTTCAGGGATGCATCGGGCTGCTAGACAACTTAATGGATTGCTGGATATTCGGAAATGAGGTTCACTATAGCAGTGACCAGAGGAGGAATTATTGCTAGGAGGAGTGCAGAGAGAAGAATCGCCATGGTGCATCTGCAACAGCACAACCAGGCTCTTTCATCAGCCTCCATTGCAAGAAAATACTATATGTCTCTCCCGGATTGGTCTCTACAGCCACAGCAGGTGCTGTGACTCTCCAACGGTCTGACTTCACCCCCAAAGGTGCACTCTTCCATGGTCTCCCAAGACAGACAGGGGCCATCCACAGCAGCAGCCGCTATAGTAATGATTTCTATAACGTTCACCATCATAATTCATTTATATACCGCATAATGCCAGAATAGGCTTCCATAAATGCAAAGCATAAAAGCCAATTGTGCAAAGATTAAAATATAAAGATCCACAATTAAAATGCACAATAGAGCCAGTGCTTTTTTTCCCCCCTGTGGATAGCCAAGCATACAAAGCATAGGCACCTTTTTCCCCTAGAAGAAAAGCACTGGTTAAAAGTGCAGCACTTAATGTAACAACTTCATGGTATTGTGTTCCAACAATTCATAATCAAATTGTTTAGTTATGCTTTGGATTATACCTTAACATGTGGTTGTAAGCCCACCTGAGGGTATGGGGAAGGTGAGTGTTCAATGCTTAAAATGAATTAGCATTTCAGGCTGTAGCCCCTCTTACTCAAACTTCCTTTACTGTCAAAACAAAAAAAATTCCTTCCAGTAGCACCTTAAAGACCAACTAAGTCAGTTCTTGGTATGAGCTTTTGTGTGCACGCACACTTCTTCAGATACACAGTATCTGAAGAAGTGTGCATGTGTATCTGAAGAAGTGTGCATGCATACGAAAGCTCATACCAAGAACTGACTTAGTTGGTCTTTAAGGTGCTACTGGAAGGAATTTTTTTTTGTTTTGACTATGGCAGACCAACACGGCTACCTATCTGTTCCTTTACTGTGAAATCTTTCAAATGTCTTTTCAAAAGCAAGCTTCTCTGGGTTCAGGAGGGCTTACTCTCAGGTAAGTGTAGAATTACAGGCTTCATTTGTTACATGCGCATATAGCTTACTAAGGAAGCATCCCGCTTACTAATAGGTCAAGAAAAAGTAGTGATTAGCTCCCTCCTGAAGGTATCCAGGACTGGATGGCGGGACAAGGCAGGTGATGTAGAAAGGCAGTGGGGCATAGTGGTTAAAATGTCGGAATAGGGGAGACCAGTGTTTGAATACCCAGTTAGCCATGAAGCTTTCACTGGCTGAGCTGGGGCCAGTCACTGCCTCTTGGCCTAGCCTACCTCACAGGGTTGTTTGCGGGGGGGGGGGGGAGAGAACCATGTACATCTCCTTGAGTACCTGAGAGAAAAGGATGGGGGTATAAATGCAATAAACAAATAAATTAAAAGCCACCCCCCATGGCCAACACAAAATCTCTCGACACTTATAATTTGTAGACATATTTATTCCACATATTTATCTCACCCTTTCCCTCAAAGGAATTGGAGGCTATTCTCCCCACCCTTTTAATCTCATAACAACAACCTTGTGGGGTAAATCAAGGCGAGAGGTTGGGACTGTCCGATGGTCACCTAGTGAGCTGAGAGGGGATTTGGACCTGAGATTCTCAGATACCATAGTTTATCTCTGCTTCTTGAAACATGGAGATGCCATAGTTGCAAGCTTCAATGGTGATGTTACATTAGCCGATCAATGCTTATTAAAAATTTCGAGAGCCAACTAATTCATGAGAAGTGACCTTGAGAAAGCATTGTTAAGTTTTTGGAGCTTTGAACCCTATTCAGCTGCTGAATAATACCAGCCACATTAGTCAGCTGTCATTGTTAGGAAAAAATGCTTCTATAGAAATTCAAATAACTTGAGAAGAAGAAAAATGATAACTTGAAATGTTTCCTACAACTGTTTAAAAAGCCAGTTGCTAAAGGAGTGTGGGTTGAGTGAAGTAGAACTATTTAATCAGCTTTTCAGTTACTTCAGAAGTCCCTGATGACTCTTAGGGTGGGGAGGGGGAAATGGAGAAAGAATCTAGAATACCATTTTCTCACAATAAGCCTGTCAACCATTGTGTGATTCCTAAACTACTTTCCTTTACCGCTGCGTTTTAAGGATGCAGAGATATCAATAGACCTGTCTGAAACCTTTGCTCATCTTAAATTATAGCAGATAATTTTATGTTCATCTTTTATATCATGAGCCATAACATAGCAGCCAGCTGCTTGCTGGTATTATAAATGAGATGGGCTACTTTGCTCTGCTGGTGCTTACAGAGAAATCTCTGAAGTGGCTTTATTTATTTTATTTTTATTAAAGATTTTCTTGGTTTACAAAATCTCCTTTTCCAAGTTGCACAGTCTTTTCCTAGAGATCAGTTGCATTTTATCTGTGTGGTTTGTTTTCTCTCCCTGTCCCCCTTTCCTGGAAAGACAGGCAAGATCCAACAGTTGCATGTAGCAGAGGTACCTGTTTTGAAGTAAAAAAAATTAGAATTTGTCAATAGGGATCCTAATAAAATAGGTATAGCTTCAGCGTAGGCTTCCTGTAGTTTAAACTGTAATCCTCTACATTTTTACCTGGGATTAAGTCCCATTCAACTCAGTGGGGTTGCTTCTGAGGAGGCAGGTATATAGCTGCACTGCAGTTGATAATACATGGTTTTTATTACACTTAAAAAGAATACTTTTGTGTTCAATCTGTTAGCCGTCATCCATCCTCCAACCGCCTCCAGGCACTCACACAGGACCTTCACCGCCTTTAGTGGTTCTGATTTGAAAGAGAGGTAGAGCTGGGTGTCATCTGCATACTGACGGACACCCAGCCCAAACCCCCTGATGATCTCTCCCAGCAGCTTCATATAGATATTAAAAAGCATGGGGGAGAGGACGGAACCCTGAGGCACAAGTGAGAGCCCAGGGGTCTGAACACTCATCCCCCAACACCACTTTCTGGACCCAGGAGAAAGGAGTGGAACCACTGTATAACAGTGGATATTGTATGGCTTCCACTGATATGATTTATAAATAAAAAATAGTGTATGGAATCTTATGCTTATTTTATTCTAACTGCAATAATATCCTACACAAAGTCATTCTTTGTTTTATATTGTTTGTCTTGTTTGTATGTTGCTATTTTTGAAACCTCAAACTTATACATATTTTTAAAATGCATATTTACAGACAAAATATGTTTGGAAATGTATGCATTCTGATAAAATATGTATTTAAATATACATTTTCTTATAAAATATGCGCTAAGCACTATAGTTTTTAGAACTCAGATTATTGTGCAAACAGGATGGATCAGATTTATGAATAAACGTGTGAAATTGACATGATGTTCTTATCCTTACAAGTATGCTATTTCAGTATTCCTCTTATGTCTTGCATCTTCATTTCTTAAAGTATCATGCACATTGTATTTTATTCACTATGTGGTCATAATGCGATTAGTTTTGTTGGCATTACATTACTCACATGAGGCCTACTAACCATCCAAAAATCTGAAATAAAAAAACCCCTCCAAATAATTAATGAATGCCTTAGCAATTCAGTTCAGTAAACTGAAGCTGTCTCCATTTGCTTTGGGTACTTTGACTTTTGTAGCTGGAACTAAAAATCTGGAAAATTAAAGGAATGAAAACCTCACTTTAAATATTCATTTCAAATCCCACAGAAAGCAGAAAGGTGAGGTGTGAAAAGGGGGAGCACAATAACAGCCTTTTTTCTCCTGTCTTATAAATAGCAAGACGTCTGGTTAAGCCAGCCTGAAAAACAGACATAAAAGAAAATTACTGCCAGTACGCTAAGCCTGACACATTTATAAGTGGAGAGCAGAAATTTAAGAAGATTTTTTTTCAGCTGGTTATTCAATGTAGAAGGCTCCATGTTGGATAGGGGGAATATAACAACATTATATTTTTTTTACAAAAATGTTTTCAAACACAGCTATGCAACAAAGCCACCATATTTCTGATTTGTGCACTCATTACAATGCTTCGAGAAGAAAGACTATTCCTCTACTAAATGTGCTCAGTGTTTATTTTCTCGGCATTATAAAATGCCCAGGTCTGAGAAACAACTTCTTCCTTTGCACAAAATTATTTACTCTGATGTCTGGCTCACAAAAGCAGTTCGCTTATACAGGAAAGATACCCATCTGTTCCAGATTCAGAGTGTACTTTGCGCATAAATGCTCAACAGGCACCTGTTTGACTGAAAAATGCAGGAGGTTCGGACATTTCATCTATTTGTTATCATGCTTCACTATCACCAGGAGTGTAATTATAATAGGTGTCACTCTTTGGCTGAAAATCTGCCTAATTACTTTTCAGCACAAACCTTGAGAGGGGAAAAACAGTATAATAGAGACTTCATAAGGTGGGATCTATTGCCAGTTATTGAACTGAAAACACACTTGCTTCCTCTTTGTTAATAGAACTTTTAGACCATTCTTCATTATAAAGAATCACAAAGCACTTATAAAATCACATATCATGACAAAAATGGCAATTAAACACAGTTTTTCAGCTGTAAATTGCCATAACTTTGCTCTGGCACCTTTGCCATTCTAAGATGACAAGGGAGGCGTTCATGGTGAGTCTTGCACCTCTTTCTCTTGAAAAAAAGTAGCACTAAAATTCTCCATCAAATACAAAATCATTGCAGATTAAACCAACAATTGCCATGGGGGTGGGTGGGGGGCCTAGTGGCCACATTTGGAATTTTGATAAAGGGCTGAGTGTGGCTGTCCAAAAATGGCTGTTGTGGGGTGCGACATAATGGTTGCCATGGGGGGCACAGCATAACACAACATGACTGCCACAACTAAAAGAGCAGAAAGAGGACCATGAAATGGTGTAGACTTTGTTCCCATTAGCTCTACCAATAAAAGCACATACAACAGCTGTTGCTGCACTCACAGAGGGAAGCTCTTTGCCCCTCTCCTCTGTTTGGAACTAAAAGGGAAGGTCAGTGTCGATTTCTTGCATCCAGTGTAACATGGGCATTTTAAAGGGACATGTTCAGTACAGGAGAGACAAAGCCAGTGAAAAATCCCAAAATGCTGCAACCTTCTTTCTCCTATAGGAGTTGCTCCATATCCTTGATGATTCTGGTTGTCCTTTCCTGAACCTTTTCTAACTCTACAATATCCTTTTGAAGGTATGACGATCAGAACTGTACACAGCACATTCCTATGTAAAGCACCCCCAAAGCCTAAAATGCCAACCACAACACCTCAAACCTTGCAAACATCTGCTTGTATAGCCAAAAAACCAAACCAACACCTCTTTGGCCCATATGTGACCAGCTAATCTTACGCTGGGATGCTGGTGGCGCTATGGGTTAAACCACAGAGCCTAGGACTTGCTAATCAGAAGGTCGGCGGTTCGAATCCCCGCGACGGGGTGAGCTCCCGTTGCTCGGTCCCAGCTCCTGCCAACCTAGCAGTTTGAAAGCACATCAAAGTGCAAGTAGATAAATAGGTACCGCTCAGGCGTTTCCGAGCACTGCTCTGGTTTGCCAGAAGCGACTTAGTCATGCTGGCCACATGACCCGGAAGCTGTACGCCGGCTCCCTCGATCAATAAAGCAAGATGAGTGCTGCAACCCCAGAGTCGGCCACGACTGGACCTAATGGTCAGGGGTCCCTTTACCTTTAATCTTCCACTACAGGGAGTGTAAAGCAAATGTGGAAGAGGCCTGGCTGGGCAATTCCACCTCATGTCCATGCCTGCAGTCTTCCAAAGTGGGCAGGTGAGTGTGCTTGTAGAATTATGGCCTTCTTTCTTTGCTGCAGACTTGGAATGAAATTATGGCCCATTATAACAGTAAAATAATAAGGGGCGGCGGATTTCCACTCTTGCACTCCCATGAGTCGTGATGAAATGTTTCTATCCCTCTTGGAGGTAGAGGTCAGTTTGAATATTGTGACACAGATGTTTGGAGCTGAGCAAGCTGCTCTTATTAAAATCTGGTAGGGACTGTTAGGTAGCCATGCTGTTCAATGGAAGCAACATCCCTGCTCAGCTTCTGATGATGCTTTCAGAGCTGCCGTAGGCTACATTGTCCGGTTATTATGAAAACCTTTGCAGTTTCTTCTCTCTGCTTTTGTCCCTTTCCAATACCCCATTGCAAGGAGACCCCCCCCCAGCATTAACCATGCAAATGCCTTTGAAAAGTGAAAGCTCTCCCTGTGACATGTTTCCTTTGCCTCCCTTCTGAGACAAAATGGTTGGCAGCAAGGATGGGGAGAGCAGATGTTTTCCGGCTCAAAATGACAACATCCCCATCTGTTGGCAGCAGTTTCCTGCAGCTTCTGAGCACTGGTCCCCATATCTTCAAATGTCTAACAGATGGCGAGTTACAAACTATCTAAACTGCTTTGAAGCCGAGAAGAATGTAAAAATCAAAGAGGATCCACTTTTGGAAATGTGTTCCACTCTAATGATAGTGTACGGCATAGCACAGCTTATTTACTTATTAGTGTTTCCAGACAGGAAATACTAACCTCAGCTCATTAAAGCCAGCAAAATTCTATTACAATCAAAAGAGGGAATTGCAAAGGATTGTGATGTTTATTCCAGAACTCCATAAACCAACAGCCCTCTCCATGAACTAAAGAGGAGGGCCGGCCTATCATTAGGCACCCGCCTCAGGTGGCAGATGTTAAGGAGGCACATTTGTTGGAATCTCAAGCCTTGTCAGAGGAACTTGCCACTCTCCAGGCACCCGGCTTGAGCTCCTTGTTGACCTCCCCGTCTGCGACTCCCGGCAGGATACAGGCGAGGTCTCTATCGGCGATCCTCCTCAAACGTGAGAAGAACACACCACTCTTCCCTCCTCCCTGCCTTCCCAAGGAAGGGGAAAGAGACAGACAGAAATGTATTTACATGCCTTTATTTCTGTCTTTGCAGCAGTACAGAGAAACACGTCTGCACTCTCCAAACACCAACAGCAGAGAGAGAGACTCCACCCCTGTACTTCCAGTACAGGTCAGATGACACTCTGAGCTAACATCCGGTGCTCAGTACAGTGAATAGACTGTCCCTTTGTTCCCCCGGTACAGTCCCAAACATCAACATCCTGTTTGGCTTTCCAGCCAGCTGCAGCTCGCTGCTGCATTGCTCCTTTTTCGTAACAACATTCCCTTCTAACGTAGGATGCAGCTGTGTATTCAAGCTTCTGCTCCAGCTTCTGGATGTGAAACAGGGAGGTGCTTTCTTAGGCAACAAAATATCTTGGAGCAGCTCTAACAGAGAGGGAAAGTGGGCACAGAGGGGCTAGGCGTGCTTTGGTTCCACACCCATGGTGTGTGGCACCCTTCAGTGCTGCCCTAGACTTTGACATGGCCACCTGAGGTGGGGAAGCCTTCATACATCCATGAGGATGCTTACAGGATTTCACAACTATGAGCAACCAGAGTTCCAGTATTTGGGTAAGAATGCACATGAAGAGGTAAAAGCAGAAAGGCTTCCCTACCTCAGAGAGCTACATTAATTAGTGGATGGCAGGGCTGGGAGGGATCTACAATATTTTGGGGCAGGTACCCCCTTCTCTACTTGTCAGCTCCTCAAGGTCCTCAGCTTTCAGAGTATCTGGTTCTTCCTCTTTGGACTCCATGGCTGGTCTCAGGTCAAAGCTAGGCATTAAAGAACTGAATTTGCCCACCTTTATTTGGCAGTTTGTAGGAGGCATAGTAAGGGACGTGGGTGGTGCTGTGGTCTAAACCACAGAGCCTAGGGCTTGCTGATCAGAAGGTCGGTGGTTCGAATCCCCACGACGAGGTGAGCTCCCGTTGCTCAGTCCCTGCTCCTGCCCACCTAGCAGTTTGAAGGCACGTCAAAGTGCAAGTAGGTGGGAAGGTAAACGGCGTTTCCGTGTGCTGCTCTGGTTCTCCAGAAGTGGCTTTGTCATGCTGGCCACATGACCCGGAAGCTGTCTGCAGACAAACGTGAGCTCCCTCAGCCAGTAAAGCGAGATGAGCGCTGCAACCCCAGAGTTGTCCGTGACTGGACTTAACAGCCAGGGGTCCCTTTACCCTTCTCTTTTTAGGAGGCATAGTATGAACTCTGCCCCCAAATATTATCTAGCCAGGCCACCTAGTTAGCTTCATGGCTGAGTAGGGGACTGAACCCTGGTCTCACAGGTCCTAGACAAATGTTCTAATCACTACACCACAGAGGCAAAGTAAATATATACAGAAACAACTAAATAATTCCAGAAGGAGAACAGAAAAAATAACCAAATGTAATAATACATTGCAGCCATTAAACATACACACAAAGCCAACTGCAGCTTTTAGTTATTAGAAGATGCTAGTGTTTTACTTTGATGTGCATAAGCTTTTTATTAAACCCTCTTTATGGAAATTCCCAGAACAACAAAATGCATTTCATCCTTTCCCCCTACTATTTTCAGATCAGAAAGCATCCATCTTTTCCAATATGGCTAAATATTGTGCTGCTGCATATAGAAATTACCGGGGATAAATTTCTAGAAACTTAATAATTCTGTTTTCTGTACCTGGCATTTGATAGTACTGTACAGTTCTTAATAATTATATTCCGATAGTTTTCTATTTTATTCTGTTTTGTATTTTTTTATATATGTTTAATCCTCCCCGAATATTGATCACTGACCCTAATAAAGAGATAGATGATAGACAGACAGACAGACAGACAGACAGATCGATAGATCGTTAGATCGATAGATAGATAGATAGATAGATAGATAGATAGATAGATGATAGATCGATAGATCGATAGATCGATAGATAGATAGATAGATAGATAGATGATAGATAGATAGATAGATAGATAGATAGATAGATAGATAGATAGATAGACAGAACAACCCAACTCTGGGTAGAATTCAACTTAGCTCTAAGTGGGGGTATGTGCACAGAGAATGAGGTCCACTCATGCAATGAGACTTCTGTGCGCCCTCTGCTCCCCCACCCCACATGCTCCCTAAATCTGTTATGGGCTCCCCCCAACCTTCTGGAGCAGATTTATAGGGAGTGGTGGGGGGCATGCAGAGGGAGGATAGGGGAGAGATGTCCTGTTGCACAAGCCAAACTCACTTCTATGTACACAACTATACAAAATATTTTAAAATAGCACCCTGCCCACTGCCCTAGTCATTGAGACAAGGCTATCTCATTGGCCTCATGAATCCCAGACACATGTGCTTTTACTGGGTCCACAGAATGGGCACCATGTTGTGTGCGGTAGATTGATTGATTTATTTTAAGTGCAAAAGCAAACACCCTACCCTCCACCATCTCAAGTGTAATAACCTAAAACAATGCATGGCCTTTTTTTGAAAACATTGATATCTTCTCCTCTGCACTTTTGCAAGGGCCTGAGCATTTACTCAGAGTTGGGGGTTTGTTTTCAAGATGCCTGAACTCGCAACACACTGATCAATGGGACTTAAAATTGCTTAGCTGTCTTTTAACGTATTATAAAATTAAGCATTACACCCACTTGATCTGTTAGGTTTCAGCCCAGTTACTTGCCCTTTCCACTCCTAAATATTAAGAGCATTAAAATGTTATTGCTCATTCACAGTCAACGATGCAATCTTTAAATCATCTCTCAAGAAACCATCTTTTCTTTTCTTTTTCTTTTTGCACGGAGAGAGAGTGTGTAATTAAATTGAGCAAACTTCTCCAATACTTCTCAGTTAGATCCCACAAATCAGTTTTTTTTTCTTTAAGAGGAAGAACCAGTCACAGCTTTTATGCTCAAAGTGATTTCTTTGTTAGAAATTTATTGGCTTTATTTCCCATTTCAAAGTATTTCTGTTTCATGAATCTCATAGATCCTTCCATTCCAAGCAACTCATATGTATTCTTTGTAGTGTGCTCCCCCCTTTTGCTTTTAATAGTTTCCACTTTCCATTTTTTTTCTATAAAAAGGTAGAGATTCTATAGTATTCTACAATATTCTCAACTATGAGTATATATGCTTACCTGACCTCCCTCTGGCTGAGTCAATGCTACATACAGAAGTGGAGAGGAAAAGGTGTGAAGCAGTGGTGACATTGGTGTGGTGCAAACACACTGGCAGAGTGAATCTGGCACTCCTGCTAGTGTGTTTGCACTGCAGTGACCTCACTGCTGGTTCACCCCTCCTACTAACTATCACTGTATGCAGCAGTAATTCAGCTGGAGGGAAGTCATTCATCCACCTAGAACTCATTTCACTGAAGCTCCTGCAAAAGAATGCCTGGGTAGATGATCATGCCCTCTAAGTTTACCACTTAGGATTTCAAAGCACCAGTTATACTATATGGAAGCTGGCAGAAACACATTGCACCTGGTATATGCTTGCACCCGGTATTCTCCTAACTCTTTTCTTTGGAATAACAATCTGTTCCGATCTTCTGTTTCAGTGAATATCTTGTGCTTGCACTTTAGGCAGCCACACAGAGAGAGATAATTATCCAGACAAAAAACCCTGCTTGCATAAACGCAACCCTAGTGTTTAAGCTACAAAGGTGGTGTGCAGAGGTAGCTTGTAATTCTACAAGTTCCTGTCTCTCTCTCTCCCATCCCTCTCTTCATCTGTGCTGACACCTTGGCAGATCAGCCAGGCTGTAGTCTAAAAGACTAAGACATTCAACAACTGCAGAGTAATCTTATTTATTCACAGTCTCTTAATAGGAAGGAAAATGCCACTGAATGACTGGGGTCTCAATGTGACACACAAGGTGAACCCCACCCCCCTTGTTATGCAACTCAGTCCCTTTCTCCTGTTCTCTCAGAGAAGATCATTTGTGAGGGTGGTGGTATAAAATGGCTCTGAGTAGAACTCCACATTGCGATTTTCCAATGATTCCATCTATGGAAGCATTCTAGCTTGGCAGATGAAATGATATTCCCTCTGCCCACCTCTTTGGGCTGTTCGGAGGGGGGGGGAGGTGTTTCTCCAGGAGATCGCCCCCAGACCCAATTTTGTGACTGCAGGACAAGAAAGGAGAGAGACACTAACTCCCCCCCTTTCACTATAGTTGTGGTGAAAATTAGGCTTCCCCGCACCACTCACAGGGGTTCACATTTGAGTGCAAACACATCTAATCATTCCTTTCCAAAAATACATGAACAACAACAACAAAACTATACTGAATTGTGCATATTGTGGAAAAGTGTGCATGGAATGCATATATTCATGACAATAACATACAAAAATGCAATATATGAGGGAAGTTTGCTTTCAAAATATGTCTATTATGGAAAATCGCACACACAAAGATGCATATTCAGATGTGCACCAAAATGCTGACAAATATTCATGAGGGTTCTTTTTTTTAAAAAAAGCCAACTAATGTGGAAATGTCGTGAACTGAATTTAGTACTGGGAAAATGAGAAAATCTGAAAGTGGGGGGAAAGACCATCACTGTGCACCTAAAGCTGCTATTAAACTTGGAAGAGAAGTTCTCATTGCTTCAGAAAGCCTTCTGCTAGCACTTGAACAAGTGGGCATGCAGCAGCGCTAACACATCTTCTCCCTTGATTCTTGCAATCCATGCCAAATACTTACAATACTGGTAACGGTATTGTTAGCCACGACTTACTTAAATTCAGTTGATCTGATTTGATTTAATTCACTAAGTTTGGACCCAGTGCAATGCATGTAAAGCACTCTGGATGTTCCAAAATGTGACATAACTATTTGTTATGAGCACTTCTATCCTAGGCTCCAATTATATGCAGTGGCCTTCCTTGTCTCTTGTCACTCAGAGAGTATTTGCTAATTGGACGCGGGTGGCGCTGTGGTCTAAACTACAGAGCCTCTTGGGCTTGCTGATCGGAAGGTCGGCTGCTCGAATCCCCATGACGGGGTGAGTTCCCGTTGCTCTGTCCCAGCTTCTGCCAACCTAGCAGTTTGAAAGCATGCCAGTGCAAGTAGATAAATAGGTACCGCTGCAGCAGGAAGGTAAACAGCATTTCTGTGTGCTGCTCTGGCTTACGTCAGTGTCCCGTTGCACCAGAAGCAGTTTAGTCATGCTGACCACATGACCCAGAAAGCGGTCTGTGGACAAATGCTGGCTGAAAGTGAGATGAGCACTGCAACCCCATAGTCTTTGACTGAAATTAACTGTCCAGGGGTCATTTACCTTTTTATTTTATTTATTTTTATTTTCTGTTTCCAACTAAGTCTCAGCTAGGCATTATAGACCTTGATATAGCAACCATTGCGAAGTTATAGAAACTATCCATCAAGTTAAAAATTATTTTGATTGTATTCTTAGTGAGTCACAGGCTTTGTACTTTAAAAGTATTCAGAGAAGAAAATTAGCTTCGATATATGTATACAGAAGAATCAAGCTAGGAGAATGATTCATCAAGGATATTGATGTGTGGATGAGTTTGGTCAAATTTATGATAATCCGTTTTGATAAATACTTCACAAGACTTTTCCATCAACAAGATTTAGAGTCTGAGCTTCCTCCCCTTCTCTAACTAAGTGAAGTGTCTCTTATATACCATAAAATCAATAAATGACAACAGTTAAAACTTCCAGATGCTAGAATACTTTTCAGCAACTCCTGCAGCCAGAAACCAAAAAAGAACTCCATGTGAACAGTTAGGAAATGCCTGGGCAAACAGAAGTGATTTTAACCTATTGTTGGGATCTTGTTCCACAGCAGAAAATGCTCTCCTTTGTATCATGGCCCAGCCAAAGGTCCACAGATTGTGGGGCAATCAGGAGGGCCCCAACCATATATGACTGTGACCTGAGGAGATGATACCAGAAAAGGTGATAACCTGGTCCCAAGATACTTGGGCCTTCAACTTGGCTTGGGAGCTAATTGGCAGGAGGGACAGACCCCTCATCCCCAGTGTTATATGCATGTGGTGGGGAGCCTAGTCACAGCTTTCTGCCCTGGCTGCAACTTCAGAAATAATCTCAAGAATAGCCCAACACAGAGTGCATTATAGCAACCCAACAGTAAGGTTGTCACAGTTGCACAGCTATACCTGCCCAGGACTAGTTGCTGTCGTCATAGCCCCTGAGATCACAGAGATTGATCCTAGAGCACCCCCCCAAAAGTATGCACCTTCCATTTAGAGCATGGGTAGGCAAACTAAGACCCGGGGGCCGGATCCGGCCCAATTGCTTTCTAAATCCAGCTTGCGGACAGTCCGGGAATCAGCATGTTTTTACATGAGTAGAATGTGTGCTTTAATTTAAAATGCATCTCTAGGTTATTTGTGGGGCATAGGAATTCATTCTTTTTTCTTCTTTCCCAAAATATAGTCTGGCCCCCCACAATGTCTGAGGAACAGTGGACTGGCCCCCTGCTGAAAAAGTTTGCTGACCCCTGATTTAGAGGGAGCATGCCATCCCACATGGGCAGATGTTTTGATTTCTGAACCCAGGAACTGCCCAGCCACAATGCCTCATCTTATCAAGATTCATATTCAGTTTATTGACCCACATTGAGTTCACCACTGTACCCACACATTGTCCAGGTTATGCAGGGCCATTTCTGACTCAGATGCAATGGAGAAATATAGCTGGGTGTTATCAGCATAATGATTAACCTTGACCTCAAAACTCCTAATATTTCTAATGGGTTCATATTAATGTCTAATGACAGCAGCAGCAGAATGATGCCCTGCAACACCCCATGGCATAACTGCCAGGAACCAAGGCACAATCACCACACAATGATGATGATGATGATGATGATGATGATACTCTGGAAGAGGCCCCATAGATAGGACTGGGACCACCACAATATGAGGCTCCCTAACCTTCTGCTTTGCCTGGAAAAGTTCCCAGTTTTGATCCTGCCTGAAACCCTAGGGAACCACTTCCAGTCAGTGTAGACAATGCTGTGCTAGATAGACCCAACAGCCTCACATATTATAAAATATATAATATTTTAACATATCATTCCCAACAATCATATAACGTATTTTCTTGTCTTACACAATGTTTTGGAATTCCATCAACTGCATCTGAATCTACTTTTCTTAATTTCTCTATCACTGTTCTAATCTA
Source organism: Podarcis gaigeae (assembly GCF_964106915.1). NCBI lineage: Eukaryota > Metazoa > Chordata > Lepidosauria > Squamata > Lacertidae > Podarcis > Podarcis gaigeae. Next base: position 16,449,984 of record NC_139682.1, on the reverse strand, counting down.
CTTTTCTTAATTTCTCTATCACTTTTAATTATCCTTAACTAATTACTCTCTTCATAATCTTCTCTGCAATATTTCACATAATCCTCCTTACAAAACTTCTTGCAATCCGACCATCATAATCTGTTTATTACAGTTGCTTTTCAAATAGTTCAAATATTTACTCCAGTCCTCTGAGAATCTCTGGTCACGCAGGTTTCGAATTCTTCCTGTCATCTTATCTAATTCTGAATAGTCCATTAAGTTTGTCTGCCGTTCTTCTTTCATCGGTAGTTCTTCTTGTTTCCATTTCTGTGCCCAGTCTCACTCATTTTAAGGCAACTTGCTGTGTTCCCATCTCACACAGAGACTAGACTAAATTGAGGACATAGCCCACCCTGTGTGTCAGGCCAGTAATGTATGGAGACAGCTCTATAGTTGCTGTGGAGGCCATGAAGTCCTGAGCTAGTCCAGCAGAGGTCTTGAAATGAAAATCACCAGCAAAACAAAACTTCTTTCCCAGGCAGAGCACTTGTAAATTCAGCTAAAGTAAAGAATGTTACATTTCACCATCAATTTGCTACCATGCCAAGAAAACAGAAAGGGCATGGGAGAACAAAGGTGACTCCCTTACCTTCAATAGCTTTAGCTCATTCTGACAAGCTGAAATTGTTACAGGAGCAAAAACTATGCCATGGATTTTCCTCATTCATCATAACAGAACATTATAAATTTTCTAACTGCAGCTTTTGAGCACCTAAAATGGCTAAAGCATAAGCAACACAACAAGAAAACAAATTTAGAAACTCCCAATTTGGCTCTGTGAAATTCGTCTGAAAGCAATGTTTATCTTCATTAAGTTTCAACGTAATGAACAAAATGTTTGAAGTCCGCTGGGATCTGGTTTCAGGCAGCAAAATCCATTATTATGTATGCATTTAGGTCAGGGAAAGGAAGGGAGGTAGCATTAGTTCTGGTTTTCAAAATATATCAGATTTTGAAAATCACCGTGCTTTACCAATACACTTAGAAATAAGTCACTCATTGCCAGCTATTCAAGCATAAGGTATTTATATAATGCTGCATGGACACATAGATCTCTTTTGGCAAACTGAGCCCACACTACTTGGATTTTTTTCTAAAACTAGAGAATCTGGTCTTATATGCCTTTCCAATGGCTGAATTCTGTGTAAAACAGGTGGGGAACCTTTAGGCCTCCAAAAATTGCTCTTCTCAACAGCTGATGATCTTCTGGGGGCATCAGGGAATGTCAGGCTCCTCCTGGTAGGAACCAGCTGGTGGGCAGATACGTTTTGACTTTTCCACAGATTTTACTGCCTGATGGTTGCATTTCCATCTGGGCAGATGCCCGGCCCCTAACAGCCCTGGATTGTTCTGGGCCATCTAGCATGGCTGCTTCACCCTGACTAGACCAACACCCCAATTCCTCTGAATACACTCAATTTGGCCTATGCCTCAGTCAAATCCAGTGTACAGTCCAACTGTTTGCAAGTCGCAAGACTCCATTGAAATGGAAATAGCTGTTCCAGAGGTGAGTTTTGTTGGGCTTGTAGCAGGGAAAGAAAGAGAGTTTTAACTCCCATTTCCCTTCCCATGTGGTCCCTAAGCTGCTATTTGCACAATAAAAAACAAATGCACACGAGTTGCATTTATTAAACACGTTAATGTACTTTAATTAAATTCATTGCATGCATTAATGTCCTCTGTGCAATTAATGTCATATTTTGCCTGGCTCTGTGAAATTCAAATAAAAATATTTTTAAACCATTAAAATATACTTGCAATAAGTGGCTTTCAGCCAGTGTGCTGTGTCTCCTTGGGGTACCTTGAAGGATAGTCAGGGGTGCCATGGGCAACACTGGCCTCTGTCCCTCTTTCCTTCATTTCTTCCTTTGATGTCCTCTCACTTCACTGCCTCCCAAAGGCTTGCATAGCTGTTTGTGGCAGCAGCCCTGGCTACAAGCCCCCCAGCCGAATGATGCCTCTGGGGCTAGCCAGGGGGTGCTGGTTACCAGGAGTTAGGTGGCCTTGGAGTAAACAAGCAAGTAGGTGAGGGAGCCCAGCCAGCCAGTGCTGTTGGGAATGGACAGGCAAGTGGGAGGTTCAGCAGGCAGACAGGCACTATGCTGGCCTTTTTCGTGCTTGCTGTGTGCAAGGGCTGGCTGGCAGCTGTGTGCCCAGTGCTGAAGGGAGCCTATCCACAATGCAGGCCTGGCAGTGTCCGCTGGCTTCGTATTCACCTTTGGCCAGTCTCCGTTGGGGCTGGGGGCATCGTCTCAGGACCCTGTGGGGCAGTGCGAGAAGGCACCTGGGCAGGGGGGCAGCTCAGAGGGGTGGCAACTGCTGTTGCAGGTGGCCAGAGGACTCCCAAGGAGATAGGAGAGGAAAGGAGGCTGAGGGAACACTCCATAAGGGAGGGTTTTCAAAAAAGGGCGAGAGGTTGCCAGCTCTGCAGCAAAGGGGTGAGATAACTGGGCTCCTGAGCCCCACAGGGGTGTCGCAGAAAGAATGTCAAGGGAGCCATGGATTCAAAAAGCTTGAAAACCTCTGCTTTAAATATTTCAAACACTTTAAGAAGACCATCAGAAGCAAAAAATATCCTTAATGTGTTTATATTACATCTCTAATGTATTTCTAAAATAAAATACAAAATTCACTCATCCAATAAAGCTTTTTTCTTCCATCAGGCTTTTATGTGAGTAATTTAAATCGTTCTCTGGTTTATTTATAGTTTTACAAGCACTTAAGGTAATAGGAATATGGCATATATCTATAAACAAAACTGTGGAGAAAGCAACCAACCCCAAGTAGTTGATGCCTATATGAGATTTCAGCATAAAGTGTTATTCAGTCATCAGGATCTCACTTCTTCAGTTGATTAATCAGAAGTTTGTATTAATAATGCCTTTATGTCTTCTTGCCTAATGGCTATTCCATTCATTCTAGACTGAGGCATTGAAATTTTGGGAACCTAAAAACCGACCTATCATAAGACAACTGTGGCATGATGTTGTGACTTCCCCCTTCTAGTTTTAAGGCAAGAAATGGGGTACTCAACTTTTATTTGGTCTAGAAAAGCAAGAGGCCAGGAGCCCTGCTGGATCCAAAGTGGGTGGAAATGCTGCTCCAGTCAAAATATAAAATTCCATATTTGCTATCTGAGTAAAGGGTTAAGACACATGGAGTTCCCTGTAAACTCCTAGAGAGCACTTCATGAAGTCACATCTGCTGTTTGCTCAGTCCATTTTCTTACATTACAGATTTTTGTGTCATTATTTTGTTTAGAGGGAAGGGGAAGATCCACTCTGCCTAAGATATCCTGGATGATTGAGCTACAAAACTTTGTCCCAAGTTACCCTGTTCATGCTGTAAAGGATGGTATGTTTTCAACCCTGCTAAGCTAGATGTCACTCTTACTCAATGAGTGAAAGGATAGATAATTAATTAATTAATTAATTAATTAATTAATTAATTAAATATACCCTATCCTACTCTCCAAATCCATCCCAGTATACAAAGGCCATACATCCTAGTAGTGATGTATGGAAGTGAGAGATGGACCATAAAGAAGGCTGATCACCGAAGAATTGATGCTTTTGAATTATGGTGCTAGAGGAGACTCTTGAGAGTCCCATGGACTGCAAGAAGATCAAACCTCTCCATTCTGAAGGAAATCCGCCCTGAGTGCTCACTGGAAGGACAGATCCTGAAGCTGAGGCTCCAGTACTTTGGCCACCTCATGAGAAGAGAAGACTCCCTGGAAAAGACTCTGATGCTGGGAAAGATGGAGGGCACAAGGAGAAGGGGATGACAGAGGATGAGATGGTTGGATAGTGTTCTTGAAGCTACCAGCATGAGTTTGACCAAACTGCGGGAGGCAGTGGAAGACAGGAGTGTCTGGCGTGCTCTGGTCCATGGGGCTCGAAGAGTCGGACACGACTAAACAACTAAACAACAACACATACAAAGGCCTATCTAGTCTGACATCTTGTCCTCACATTGGCCAACCAGATGCCTACGGAAAGGCCAAAAGCACTCACCCCATTGGGGCAATTGCTATTTATAGGAATACAGCTTCCAGTGCCGGATATAGTACTTAACCATTGTGTCTTACAGCTTCTTCTGCATGATGTTCAAAGCTGGGGGTGAGGAGATGATGCCTAACTGTGTCACTGCATGGAGACAGCTTCATCCCTTGGGAATGTGACCCAGAATTCACACTTCTTTTATTCCTGCTGGCGTTGTGCCTTTGTTTCTTCCTGGATCCGCCACATGAGGGTTCACACCCAATCAAGGACCCCACATTGAATGGGATGATGTCGCATTACCCTCTGCACCCAGTCCTATATGCTCATGTGTGGATGTGCTGTGAATCACGTGAGGGCAACTGAAGAGCATGCCATAGGTGATTTCTCTCCCCATGTGCCTACTGTTGTTGCGCTAGCAGCCGCTTGCCCCTTTGCACTCTTCACAAAACGTTCAAGAAAGGTAATCTGCTCCCTGTCCCTATGAGCGGTGCAATTAGGTAGATTAAGCTGTGGAAACATAACACGATCCCTGCTGGATCACATCAAAGGCCGATCCTGTTAATAATATTAGCAGGAGGGGGGGGGCTCATTAGCTCAACATACACATGGCTCCACTTACTTCAAAATGTGTTAAGATATTCTTGCTGTTTTGGGGGGAATCCTCTGCTCATGCTGCTAAGTGGGACCTTGTACTTTTGCCCCCCCCTCCAAGTCCTACCCCGACCGCACCATTGCTTCCTGTTTATCAACACTCATCAATGGAAGCCTTTATACTTCCCGCCTTATGAATTCTCCCCATTCTAAAATGAGCAAGTGCAGGCACAGCCCATATGAAATGTCACAACAACCAAAGGGATTTGTTTAAATGCAGTTGGCATTTAATTAACCAATTTATTTGCATTGGCTCCCCCCCCCCCCATTTTCTCCACAATCACTGTGGATACCTGAGTTTGTCCAGCACAATAGTTTTTCTTTCTTTTCTTTTTTTCGTTGGCAGGCCTGTGTTGACAAGTGAGGATTAATGGTCCCTCTTTTTGCTTTGGAAGAAATGTGAAAAGGTCTCCGCGAAAGGATGTCTACTAGCTGGCTGTTGAAGGCGTAGCTGAAAGCTCCAGGGAGATATGCATGACCATGGGTGCTTTCTGCTGATCAGGAGCTGGAGGAAACATGCTAATGATGTCAGCCCCACAGGTTTAATGGTATGAGACTTGGGGATAGATTTCAAAAGGTCACAGCTCCTATATTTATGTAGCATGTTCAGTGTGTCTGAAAAGCTGTTTAGAAGTGACAAAAAGACTGCTTTCCACGCAACATTTTGAACGACAGGAACAGACACTCCTGACCAGCATTATGGGAACAAAATGCTTTAGGTGTGGTTATTTGCTGAAGAAGCTGGTTGTGTGATTCTGGCAGTCATCTTGGGAAATAATTTTAGATCTTTGATTTCAAATTATTATCAACATCATATTGCAATAAAATACATTTTTTTAAAAAAACAACAACAGTAATATGATAAAATGATTGAAACTTAGACATCGTTTACAAAATTCAACAGTACATGATTCACAGTAAATATGCAGATGTACCATATGCCTCTATTTAAATTATCCATTTTATATTTTGTAGAATGGAGGTCCCAGCTTTCAGCGACAACCAGCATTCCTGGTACCATAGTTCAGTAACACAACACTTGCTTTGCATGCAGAGCTCCTCGGTTTTAGTCTCTCATATATCCAAGTAGGGTTGGGAGAACCATTCCAGTCAGTGTCAACAATAGCGAGCAAGATGAATCAGTGGTATTGTTCTCAAAAATATATAGAAACTGCAGTGTGACACCCGTAACAACAACTGCTAAAACACTCATGAATTGGTATTTTTCAACAGCCGGAGACAAAGAATGCTTTATTCCCAGAATACAAGATTTTTTCCAACATATCAAACTGTGAGGTCCACTTTCCTAACAAGAGAAGGAATATTTGGGGGATTCAGATGCACCGTGAGATCATGCAGAGATCACTCCACTCCCTGCTGTTTGACCCACCAACCATGTTCCCCAAAGACCTCATGTTCAGTTCTCATGAGAAGGAGCCTTACCTGTGAAAAGATGTATGCAATAGATATTCCCCAATTTTCCCCAAATGAACCATGATTCCCTGTCACACTGGGGAAGCCAGAAGTGCATATTCTCAGATGCTATTAGAACCCGTTCTCATACTCTGAACCTGCAGCTGCTGCGGTGTGGCATTGGAAGAAAAAGAGCAAGGCTAACCTGTGACCCAGCTCTGCTCCCCATGCATGTGACATGTTCATTTATTCCAGCTAATAAGATGCAGCTTATTACCTGGAATAAATCTAGCACCTGCTAACATACGCACAAATGAATTGTTTGGGTCAATTGGTTTTTGGCCAATGCATAAGCAAAACCAATTGCTTTGCAGGCACTCCCATCGAAACCTCCTTCGGAGTCAGATAAAGCAGCATGTGAGAAGCACACTCCTCCTAGACTTCGTCAAGTAGCAGGGATATGATTTTAATGAAGGCCTTGGCAGTTGAGCGAGGAAGATTCCAACGTGGAGGAAAATGACATCTGAGCCAGAGTGACGAGCACAGGACTGTGGAGTGGAATATTCAAAACCATCACCAGATCTTTACAGGAGACGGTGGGGTTGGGGAATGAAGTTTCTGAATAGGAAAATGTCAGCATAGGCCTCATTAGTTAGTCTGGACTGCCAACCATCAATCTTCAGTTCTGAGTCAGAAAATGATATATGCATATAGAGAAATACAGGTACAAATAGTTTTCCACGCTAGCTTGACATGAGCTGTATGATTTCCATCTGAGAAAGCAGGCAAGCAGTCCTCCCTTCATGAGCGCCTCCCTCCTTCTCTTCCACCCCAAGTCTTTTGGCACTAGGGTCCCATCGCTGTTTGTAGATTAGTGATGACTTCAAGAGGAAACTGCATTTTTAATGCTGCTCAACGCTGTCAGACACGGCAGGCTGTCTACAGTACATTAGGACTTATTTCTATTACCCAGGCACACTGATTCTTGGTTAGAGAAGCCCCTGAAGCTTCATGGAAACAGACAGGGATGATAGCTTGCTAACCCAACTTGCTAACTTGTGGTTCACATAAGCATGGCAATCATATCAAGAGTTTGGAGGCTCATTAAATAAATTTGATAGGTCTCTGATACACAGGTAATGACAGACACACCTTTCAAAATCAAATCACGAATTGCATTAGAAGCTGTTGCCGTCCACATTTGTCAGTAATTTTTCTACCCTTCATCTATCTATCTAGCCTGCTTTCTATCTAGCTATCAGTCTAGCGTCAGATGTATAAAAGGCCAAAGAATTAGCAATGCATTTATCTGTGAACAGTTCACAGCGCAAGAAAAGAACAACCACCACGGCAGTGTCCAAGGATTTATTTAGAATTTCAGGAGACTGCAAGATTATTATTTCTAAATAAAAGGGTGCATGTCTTTTCTTAGTCTGTATCACCTGTTAGGAAAACAGCCACAAAAACCCACAACACGACATAAAGTACAAAAATAAATCAGACCAACTCTTTGCCCTAATAATGAAAATGTCTTACAATGCTGATGTTCACTTCCTCTGCTATTAAGAACTGTAACTGAATCTCCCATCTTCTATTAACTCTAAAAGTGTTATCGAGGCAGATTTGTTACAAGAAGAAAGATAAGATTACAGACTTATACCTACAGATGCCCATCCATCATTCTTTCTGATTTTTTTCATTCAATTAATCTTGTCTAGGGATGATTTTTTTAAAAAAAAAAATCTCAATGTCAAGTTTTTCCAAGAGGATTTCCTCCCTCTAATATCTGCCTTTCTCCCTTACCTAAATGTTTTTTTTTTCTGATCCCCATTTCATTCCTTGATCTAGATGAAAAGTATGCTTTTGTTTTACTGATTCTGCTAAAAATACAGCCAATTATTCCATATTGTGCACATTATTGAATGTATACACACTCCAGGGACTCAGCTATACAGCTGCAAATATAATGTTTTAAGTGCATTATATAAATGTGACTCTAGGTGGTGATGGTGAGCTACTGGCAAATTCAATATAGACTTTAAAACTTTTTTTAAAAAAGCATTTTCACAGTGTGTTTTTTAAAAAAATATATGTCTAATACATGCATATATTAATGTGTTTATAAAATTATACTGGAGAGAGTATAGCATGACTCTTTGTATGTATTATGCAGGTAATGCTTATTTTTCCATATAATTACTCAGGCTTTTAAAAAGATAATCTAACAATTGGATTACGTAGGCACTTGCTTTGATACAAGAAGCATTGTGATCAGGATGGACTCACCAAATTCCATGTATCAATTCATTCAAAACAGGTCCCTCTTCTATGTCTGTGCATGCAACAAGTGTGGTTCAGCATTCTGATTTAGCATTCTGATTTATGCTTTTCTGTTTTAAGAACAGTTTCTAGTCCTCATGGTTATAGGCTAGAAACTAGAATGCAAGTGAAGTTTTGGTAAGAAAGGCTTGCCGGCGTTTCTAAGGGAAGGAGATTTAGTGCCTTGAATTATTTGATTGTTAATAGTTTTATAACTCTAACCCATGAAGCAACTTTGAAATGGCTTAAAGGATCAAACACAATAAAATAATCTTATAGATACAACTCAAGCTAACAAAATGAAACCCCCAAACCAGTGGCGAAACAGAAGATAAACGTATCAGATAAAAGGCCATTATAGGATTTCATAGGCCATTAAAGTCCCAAGAAAAGGCTTCTCCTGGTGCCGAGTGAGAGTTTGAAGTGTCCTCCGACTTTCAGTAGCAACAGACACTGCTACTTACCAATGGAACTTGACTGTTTACTTGAATATAAAACAGAATTGAGCACCAGAACAGGAGCAGGGAACTGACTTTGGAGCATTTCCCCCTATTTATGGCTGAGATATGTGGGTCTATCTTGCAGTATGCTATGATATACATTTAAATTGCTTATTTCTACATCGGCAAACAAAGGGATTGGAAAAAAGTCCTGTGCCAAACAAAACAATCACAGAAGATTATTTATTTTTTTTAAAAAAGGATTGGCAAATGGAAGTACAGATGAATGTCAGAGTAGACAGAGGCTGGTTCATACATCCCAAATTACTGAAAAGTTCCAATTACCTTATGAAGAGTTTTTACTATTGAATTTTTCTTATGTCTTGTAACAATTAGTGTCTTATCTTCAGATTTTATTTTTATTACATACATTCTTTTTCTATGCTGTGAGTCACCTTGGTTTACCATGGAAGAGCATACAAATACTGTCGAACCTTGGTTCTCAAATGGAATCTGTTCCAAAAGTCTGTTTGACTTCCGAAAACATTTGAAAACCAATGCGCAGCTTCTGATTGGCTGCAGGAGCTTCCTGCACTCAATCGGAAACTGCAGACGCCATGTCGGATGTTCGGCTTCCAAAAAATGTTTGCAAACCGGAACACTCACTTCTGGGTTTGCGGCATTCAGGAGCCAAAACGGTCGAGTCACAAGGCGTCCGAGAACCAAGGTGTGGAGTTTGCCCTCCTAGGTGGGTCATACGGAAAGGGTTAAATGAGTGTGAAGTGATTGGCCAGTGGGAACCCAAGGGGAGGAGTTAGAGTTAGAGTGGTAGTTGTTGAAAAGTCAGTTGGGAGTTGGAGAAGGAAGAGGGAGGATAAGTTTGTGGGTTGGTCAAGTTGTGTGGTGAGAGAGTGAGAGGAACTGTTAGGTGGAGTCAGATAGATAGCTGGGATAATCAGTTTGAAGCTGTTAGGAACGTATAGGTCAGTAAAGAAACTAAGATTAAGAAACTGACAAGAAAAATTAACTGAAACCTTAAACTTGTTCATGCTTATAAAAATAAACTTGCTTATTTGATTTAATGTTAACAACTGTCTGGACTCTGTGGGTACCCGAGAGAAACAGGTTGGTGGCAGTGGGAAAGCAATCACAGTGGTGGCACAGGGATCAATAGACCGTCAAACATCCGGGGACCCTGTGTGATCGCTACACAACGTACGACTGTAGATGGTAATGGTGACTGGTGATTATGCCACAGGGGAGCAAATTTGTTTTATGCTGCTTGAGAAGGTAGTAGTGGACTCTCCTGAACTAGAGGTTATTAAGTAGAGATTGGCTGGTCCCCTATCACGAATGCTGTAGTGGTGAATCTCCTGCAGGGAAATGGCCCAAATGACATTTAACAGTCCTTCCATGATATTGTAAGCCTTTTTTTAAAAAAAAAAAAGTTGTGGTGTCCAGATGCAAATCTGAACATTGTGCCCCAAGGAAATGCAGCGTGAAATCCCTGCCTGCGAGCTGAAGTTACAGGTTATTTTCCTTCCAAAGCTGAAGGGTAACCCTCTCACAGCCTGTTTCACAGACCCATTCATTCCTCTCCAGCTTCTGAGTTACCCTGAAGGAAGACTTGAAACAATTCTGGTTTTCCCTGGCTAATATGAATTGATGTGAGGCTGCTGAATTTTCAAGAACGTGAGAAAAATATTGCTTCCATCCCCATCTTCAACTACCTGCTCAAAATATATGAGGTTTTATCATAGAAGACATATGTATTTCACTTTGGAGAAGTAATTTGCTTCTTTAATTTGCAGAATATTACAGCCCTGAAGCTAAACCGGTGTATATGGCTTCTGCACTAGAAAGGTGATTTTGGGTGGGGTTTTTTTTTTTACTCTTCCATAAAACACTGCGAATCAATAGAAATCGTTGCTTCCCTCTCTTCTTCTCTTTGCTCATATCTTGCTCCACTCACTGTTTAAAGTATACTTGTTCAACCTTCAGAGCTCCAAGTCTCTGGCTGTATAGTTCACCCTCACACCAAGGAGGTCTTTTGTTTTTTGGGTGGTGGTGTGGTTGTTTTAAAAAAAGAAAATTGCTTTGTAGGAGCTCCTGTGGCATACACTAGTGTTTGCTCGAATGATCTGCGGCTCTTTTTCGAGAAGCTATTTCCCTGCCAAAAAGGAACAGGATTTCCATCTCTCATTTCAAGAGCTTAATAGCATATAATACAAACTCTTGTTAATATTCCAGGCTGCTTGCTAACTTGCTACTGGATGCTTGCCAGCAAGCCGCACCTGCACCTCTGCCGTGCTAATATTTCAGAGTGTCAGCTCAAGTGGCCTGAGAAGCGCCTGTAGAACTCTTGTAATTGCTGAGATACGCTTAGCCCAACTGTGATAATAAAACACAAAATTTAAAGAGAGAGAACAGCTGGGATTTATGCTCCCAATTTTTTCTTTTCCAAAGCAAAACTTTGTTAAGAGGAGAGAGAAATAAGCTCAGAGGCTAGGCGTAACCAAGAGAAAGAAATATGCACCGTCTCATAGAGATAACTGAAATCTGCTTGGAAAATTAAAACAAAACAAAACAAAAACAAAAGGTGGCAATACAGTCGTACCTTGGTTGTCAAACACCTTGGAACTAGTACGTTTTGGCTCCCGAATGCCGCAAACCTGAAAGTGATTGTTACAGTTTGTGAACGTTCTTTTGGAACCCGAACGTCCAACGGGGCTTCTGCAGTTTCTGATTGGCTGCAGGACCTTTTGTATGACTGTAGAGTGGTTGAGGGATATGGGTCAGGCTTGCCTGGAGAAGAGCCGACTGAGAGATATGTTAGCCATCTTCAAATATCTAAAGGGATGTTACATGGAAGATGGTGCAAGCCATTTTCTCCTACTCCAGAGGGTAAGACCCAAACCAATGGATTCAAAGTACAAGAAACGAGATTCTGACTAAACATTAGGAAGAACTTTCTGGTGGTAAGAGCTGTTCAACAGTGGAATGGTCTTCCTCAGAAGGTGGTGGAGGCTTATAAGCCGAGGTTGGATGGCCATCTGCCATGGATGCTTTAGATGAGATCCTGCATTGCAAGGGGTTGGACTACATGACCCATGGCGTTCCTTCCAACTCCACAATTCTATATTTATTTGTTCTAAGCCAGCTTTCCACAAACCTGATGTCCTACAGATATTGTTCTGTATACATGGGTAGCAGTTATTTTTGGTGTTCTGCTTGTGTATGTTTTTTTGCATGGAAAACATGTATTATTTTGTAACAACATTTAGCAAACTGCTTTCTTTAGACCAATGTGGTTATTGATAATGTAAAGGGAATTGGGGTTGCTTGTGCGTAAGTGGCCGCTGCTCTAGGCAACGTTGTCTGGCTAAACCTTTCCCTGGCTGGACAGCCCTTTCTCCGTGGCTGTGTCAGTCACTGGCAGAATCCGTCAGTGGGCGTTTCCTGAACTTCTTCCAGCATAAAAGCTCTTTGACACCAAGTCTCCGCCTAGGCTCCCTGCGCGGAAGTTTTCTGCGCAGAGTGGGCGTGGCCAGCGGAGGTCCTGGGCTCTCCCCGCTGGTCTCTGTGGAAGAGTCTTGGAGCCATCTCTCCGAAGTCCTTCCCTGCTCCCCTTTCTTCCTGGTGTCACACTGATTTCCTTCCTCAGAGGAAGTGTTCCCTCTCTCCCGGCTGGGTCCTTCTCCTGCATCGCTAGGGAGCCTTACCACCACTCTTGGCTCCGATGGCAGTTCCCTGACAGATAATGCCAATCCGGTTATTTGTTTCTGAAGGAAATAAATTATTGTATTGATATTGTTGAACCACAGCTCCCTTCATCCCTGATTACTGGGCCATGCTGGCAGGGGCTCATGTGTGTTGCAGCGATTCAGTTTGTGGGAAGGCTGTTCTGAGGGGGTCCATTAAATGACACGTGGCCAGGAGTGGTTACTGTCACCTAAGGGGCCACCTTTGGGCTGAAATAATCCATAGCAGAGCCTGACTGATACCTTTTCCTTGCCAGATTAAACGCCTGGTCAGTGGCTGCAGTAAAAACAAAAACAGAAAAAGCCTTGGAAGCACAATGACATTTTGTCATTTTTGAAAATGCTTTGGAAAACAGAGACCTCTGAGTTCGCGAAAGACTGCATCTGCTAAAACAAAAGATCAAGAGGCTGTCATGGTTTTTTGGGAGGATTCTTACTAGGCTAAAGGGTATAAGAGATGACTACACAGACATGGAGAATGGATGGATATGAAAAAAACAGATGCCTACCTTTCTCATTTAAAGCTTGTTGGAGATGGCAACATCTTTTGGTTTAAATGTTTGTTATGAATATCTGAGCAGGGGAAGGGAGGGAGAACACTAAGGCACTTCTGTACATTTCTTTAAAACAGTGTTTCTCGCAATTATGAAAAATCGATTCTACCTTGTAAATTATGTCCTGAGTACAGTGGTACCTCTAGTTGCGTTCCACTCTTGTTACGGACTTTCAGCTTATGAATGCGGCAAACTCGGAAGTGTTTACTTCCGGGTTTGCCAAGCGCACGTGCAGAAGAATCACTCAATCATGTCATGCACATGCACGGAAGAGGCGCACTAGTTGTGGACTTTTTGGGGTGCGAATGGCACCTGAAATGGATTAAGTCCACAACTAGAGCTACCACTGTACACACATTTTGTATGCACCTCTTATTTCTGTGAGAATACAGTTACAAATCAGGACTTGAGTGAGGATATGGCTCCAAATTGTCTTTGGGGTAGAAATTAACAGATAGCTTAGGTTTCTGGGCAAACATATGTATCTCCCCAGATGTGTTGGGTGGAGGGAAATGCCTACCCTCTCCTGGATAGAACTGTCACTTTTGTGGTTGCTATGGCAACATAGACCACTCTTTGAGATGGTGGTTAGGGTCCTTAACAGCCCAGCGATGGCTATTGTCTTACAAAGAGTTTAGTTTGTCCAGTTCATCAGTTCCTTCTACCCACCAGCCCATCAAATCCAACAAGGATAACAACAACAGGAAAAAATACACACACGATCACAAACTAATGGAAGATTACCATTGATACACAGTATGTGAAAATCAGGAACAAGGGAAATCATCATCACTATCAGGGATGACATCTAGTGCCACATAAGCAGACCTCCACTTGTGTGACAGAACCTCTCCTTTCTCTTCTCCATCCTGCTGCCCCCACACCTCTCCAGTTTGCTCTGGAAGGATTTTGGAGGGAGGGGGAATCTATTCTGCCACACTGGCAGATGGACATAGTTGAATTGCATGCAAAAACAATGCAGGCCTATTGAACAGGGACAGGGGTCATGTACTAGAGTGTGCAAAAGTTCTGTGGCTGATGTAAATGGTTTCTGCAGCAGGCAAGATGGGAAGGGTTTCCCTGAAGACTGAATGTTTGAACACCACTGCCCTATTGATGCTACAAGAAGTGTACAGTAGAAGAACCATTGTATGCTTTACACGACTTCCTTATGAGGGCCTGTTCCAACCAGGATGCAACAAGCAAGGAAGAGGTAGGCATTCTGAACACTGCAAAGGTATACATAACCTATACCTGTGGGGTCTTCCTAACTCTGTGCTTCTGCTACACAGGAATGATCAGTAATTCAAAGCATGCAGTCAAAGCCTGGAAGACTAGCATGAAGAATAATGCAGTACAAGTTTATGGTCTAAGCTGCAGCTGACAAACATTACATAAAAAAAGGGTTAGAAACTGGGAAGTACGATGCATATCAAACAAGTGTCATGGGGCATAATTTAAGGAGAGGTTAGAAAATCAATTTATTTGCATTTAAATGCAAACCTAGCTAATTTGCACTTTCTGAAGCAATGTGAGAACTGAATTGCAGCTATCCTTCAAAATTCACACACTTTTAAATTTCACAATTCAGATCTTCTGCCAAACATGCCTGTGTTGTTGTTTAGTCGTTTAGTCGTGTCTGACTCTTCGTGACCCCATGGACCAGAGCACACCAGGCACTCCTGTCTTCCACTGCCTCCCGCAGTTGGTCAAACTCATGTTGGTAGCTTCGAGAACGCTGTCCAACTATCTTGTCCTCTGTCGTCCCCTTCTCCTTGTGCCCTCCATCTTTCCCAACATCAGGATCTTCATGGATCACTGCCCCCTTCATGGATCACTGCCTTGCCATGGTGAAGGGGCTTGAATAACTCAGAGAAGCTGTGAGCTATGCTGTGCAGGGCCACCCAAGATGGACAGGTCATAGTGGAGAGTTTTGACCAAACGTGATCCACCTGGAGCAGGAACCGGCAAGCCACTCCAGTATCCCTGCCAAGAAAACTCCATGGACAAAGACAACATGCCTGTACAATGCATATATTAGGAGAATGTATGCATAACGATGCCTAAGTTGTGAAAATAATGCAAAAATTCATTATTTTTGGAGAAATTGCTTGCAAAGAGTTGTACATTAGGCAAAATTACATTCGAAATTTCACATTAGAAGGAAGGTGCACTAAAATGAATTTGTATGGGGACTTTTTCTTAATGCAAAGTCAACTAAACTAAAGATTGGAGAAATGAGAAATGGAGAGAAACTGAAATAGTCCAACCCAGGGCAGACAACATTTTGTGTATGTGTGCCAGTGATTGACTGCAATTTTGTGACTCAGGGTTTTTCTCTCCCCTTCCTTCTTTTAATACAAATAAACGTAACTGCTCTCCTGCTGGTTAATATCTCACTTACTTTGTCATACCAGGAGACCTAACTTCCCAAACAATGGCTTCTGATTTTTGTCCTAAAGTTACTTTAGGGAAACCAATTATTTTATGTCTGCAGTTATCTATTTGCCGACACCAACTGGGAAGCAGGGTATCTACATGACTGAGCATTCATAAAAAAACACAGAATAAGGTCAAAGCCCATGTGCATTAGGTGTGTTCATTATTAGATAAATATTGCATTCATTTTAGGATGGATTCAGAGTTAAACCCCATATGCCTAAGACTGTTGTTTTGATATGGCTGATTGTAACTGGTTGAGAAAGGGTGTGTGTGTGTGTGTGTGTGTGTGTGTGTGTGTGTGTAGTTCAGTGACACAATGAGTTTGCAAAGTTCACTGGCCCAATTATTTTTTCAGGGGAAGTTGAGAAAAGTGTCTTTTGAATGCTTTCAGTATGGTAGGCTATTGTTTTTTTTCTGCTTTAACAGAGGCTTCAAATTACTATGATTCATCATGCCGAAACAACAGGAAATCTAGGCACCGGACAATTACTCAGAAGAGGAAAAATGCATATTCAGCATGTGGAAGAGATGCCAGAGGAGGATATACAAGCAATCCATTCTCGGTTCTGACTTTTCTGCTTCAAAAAGCTTCATTAATATATCTACTAATTGGTCTTCTACTGACTTCAAAATCTGGATTAACCTAGTTGGCAAAGCTTCTGATTTCCACACCTGTAAAAGCAATAATTTACATCTCCCTTAATTGAATGCCCAGTATATATTAAGAGTGGTAAAAAGAAATGTGGCATCTAGACTGTAAACGAATGAACAGTTGATGCCTACAACAAATAATTCATGTTTATATTGGAATGCAATTGTGAAGTACTCTCAGCACTATCCTCTCCATGTAAACACTCTCATTAATTACCAATTAGTGTGCAGATGATAGCTTAGCTTACACATTTTTTAAATGATCCATTATTCTAGCCATTAATATAATGGCATGACCAAAACAACAACACTTCCAGGAAAAAGCTAAATTCATTGAAAATTATAAACAGATGGAGCTACATTTTCAGAATTACTTGAGCACCTGTGGCTGTCACTGACGTGACAAGGTGAATGATTCAGGGTGGAGAGAGGCCTACATTCATGCAAAAATAAAACACAAAAAATCACTTCTTTGATTTTTCCAGTAAGTATTTGTGAGATGGACTTGGGACTCTTGTGAAACTTCGAAGTTCATGACTCTCAGTCCCAATATGAAAACTAAGTGGTCTTTAAATTTAGGCTTTCCCAGTAAAACTAATCAATCCAGAGTTTAGACCATTCCACCAGAGCTGGTGTAAACTGGTTGTGTGGTGGGCAGGTGACCAGCAACAGGTCTATTGAATGGATCAGTTCTCTAAATACAATTACTAGATAGCAGTTGAGTACCTACCATGATATGTTAATTGAACCTATGGGGAAGCAATCAATTAACCTGGCTGTTGGATGTCAACTCCCATCATCTTTGACAAATGGCCAACTGGCTGTGCTGATGGGATTTGGAGTCCAGCAACATCTGCAGAGCACCACATTGACTACCCCTGCCCTAGTAACATTGTTCAATTTACACCCTGCTTCCAATCATAAGTAAAATCTCTGGGCTGTGCATCTTTCTCACCCAGAAATAAATGGACCTTTGTGCCATTAAAAGTGAAGAAACAAGAGGACTTAATCCATATGATAAAGTGGGAGTAGAATCCGAAAAGGCCTGAGTTAAAGCAAACAAAAAGTTTAGATTCTGAAATAAATTGATTCCCTCTAAAAATGCCAGATAGTATCAGACTATTAGTCAAGCTAGCCTAGTATTCAGCCCCCTGCAATGGCCAGTACTACATATTTCAAAGCAACAAACCAAAACCTTATCTATCACTCGTACCGACAAGTGAAATACCTTTACTACTAATTTTAAGATACCCAGGAGTGAGACACGATTATTTGATGGGGAAATCTGATTTCAAACTTGTTAAATCAAAATGCCTTTTGATGAAGAGTTGTTGATGCCGGCATCAACACTCCCACTCTTAGATTGAAAGTTCATATGCTTGTTCTAAATCCCTTTGCGTTGTGGCAGTGCATGTGGGCACACAAGGCAGAGATCTCAAATCTTGTTTCTAGCATGAGGGGACACTCAGCCATATGATGATGGTGATGGCAGTGGGTGGAGGCATTTCCAGGAAGCAGGAACCTGCTGGATCCAGGAGGTGCCATTTCCTACAAGACTCCAAGAGTAGTATCCCTCTAGGGCATTGTGGAGAATTTTACACTAAGGTCCAGAGACAACCATTTAAAAAAAAAAATGAGGCCCAGAAGAAGCATCATTTGTGGACCCCACTGTGCTGTTGAGCCCCAGCAAATGTGAATTAAGGGTAAAGGGACCCCTGACCATTAGGTCCAGTCGTGGCCGACTCTGGGGTTGTGACGCTCATCTTGCTTTATTGGCCGAGGGAGCCGGCGTACAGCTTCCAGGTCATGTGGCCAGCATGATGAAGCTGCTTCTGGCAAACCAGAGCAGTGCACGGAAAAACCATTTACCTTCCCGCCAGAGCAGTACCTATTTATCTACTTGCACTTTGACGTGCTTTTGAACTGCTAGGTTGGCAGGAGCAGGGACCGAGCAACGGGAGCTCACCCCATCACGGGGATTCGAACCGCTGACCTTCTGATCAGCAAGTCCTAGGCTCTGTGGTTTAACCCAGAGTACCACTCGCGTCCCATAAATGTGAATTACTTTCACACAAATAAATATAAGCTGTTCCACCACTGTTCCACACAAGATGACATGAGGAGTGTTAAGAAGAGGAGGCTGCACAGAGGCTTCATAAGCAGAAACAACTTTAATAGAAATGCCTTATGGAGGGGAAAGCCATTTGTAATGCAGAACTGAAGACCGAAAGCAGTGTCTGAGAGCTGACTCAGCCGTTTCCTGGGATAGCAATCGCAGAGGACTTTGCACTATGGTATACAAGTGAAATGAAGAATGCCTATGTGTCTTACTGAAATAGTTTAACTGGGAGATTCCATTAGAGTAAAGAACTGCAAAAAGCAATCTCTGAACTCCTTCATAGGTTGATAATTGTTGTTCTCTAGCAGCTAACACGTGCGTGATTAACTTTAGAACAAGTGGGAAAGTAATGAATTGCAAATCTCCATTTTGAAAGGGAGTTGCCTTTAGTCTTTGTTCCCAAGCTCTGTGGGAGTAAGATCTCTCTCCAGGAGCTCAACAGTCTTAGGGACTGGAATGGAGCCTGAGAGAAAGAAAGAAAGAAAGAAAGAAAGAAAGAAAGAAAGAAAGAGAAAGAAAGAAAGAAAGAAAGAAAGAAAGAAAGAAAGAAAGAAAGAAAGAAAGATGTTTGCCCGTTCTGATTATAAATTCTTTTATTTCTAGGGTGTTGAGCCTGTGCGGGACAGCGCAAGATATTGTATGGAATTATTTGGATGCATCTTTGATGTTTTTGTTCTGTTTTGAAGAAAGTTCTGCAAGTAAAGTTTTTGAACAATATCTAATGGGTCTGGACCATGCTTCATTCCAAAAGGAGTCGGGTTTTATGCAACCAGTTGCTTCAAACTGCACAATATGAATATCTGCAATAATGCATATCCCTTATCGGCTTAAGACAGCAGCCCTGAGTCATTACGCTGCGTGTGACCCACACAGGTCTCAGCATGAGCAGCTTGGTACAGGCACCATTTTTGCAAACTCACCCCTTAGCTCTAAGGTGAGGCAGATGTGTTAAATGGCTGTACCAATCTTCCACACATTAGTCCCAAATATCAAAATTTATTTTATTCAGAGTGGAAATAATAGAGATTTGTTGCTGTTATTCAGTCATTATTCGTGTCCAACTCTTCGTGACCCCATGGACCAGAGCACGCCAGTCATTGCTGTCTTCCACTGCCTCCCGCAGTTTGGTCAGACTCATGCTGGTAGCTTCGAGAACACTGTTCAACCATCTCGTCCTCTGTTGTCCCCTTCTCCTTGTGCCCTCAATCTTTCCCAACATCAGGGTCTTTTCCAGGGAGTCTTCGCTTCTCATGAGGTGGCCAAAGTATTGGAGCCTTAGTAGGAGCCCCCCACAATGCCTCTTGGATACTACATCATGAAAGTAGTTCCCCCCCCCCCAAGAAAAGGTCTGTTAAGTTACATGTGCAATTGCAACCCACTGGACACTGATTGTTGGTACTCCGTATCCAACTACAGTAATAAGACCCTTCAAGAAGTAAGTTTAAAAATGCAGTTTCTGCCACTGTATTCTAAAACCTACTACTCTGTTTTATACAGGGCCCCTCATCCCCTCACACTTTTTGTAATGATCAGGACTCCATGATCCTTCATCTTTGTCTCCACTGTGGAATTAAAAATTCATGGCAGATCTCTGGGTCGTGACCTGGCTACCATCTTTGTGAGGACAAAACCCATGTCTTGATATCTCTCACTCTACTAGACTACATGGAATCAGCATATTTTACAGATGTGAATAAAGACAGTACATTCTCTTTTGTATCTTGGTATATCTTATTTTATTGTTATCACCAAGCATACGCTCTGCATTGCAAAATTCGATTTTCATTTTCCATACCTATCTAAAATCTCTAATTTAAAGTTCTGACAAACACCACATGAGCCAGAATCTTATCTTGCATACTTAATCCAATAATCCTCTTTTGTTTGTTTTCTCTCTCTCTCCTCATATCCCTATTGAGACCAAGCCAATTCGGCACATAACAAAAGCATTGCATCAACAATATTAATTGAATTAACACTCCAGATTCTAAGCATATTTACTTCGAAGCAAGTCACTTTGATTTGAACAGACCTTTTATTTATTTGGAAGCCAGGTAAATGCTCTTAAGAGAGCATCTTTTAATTATTATTATTTTATTATGAAATAAATTATACCCAAAAAAAGTGCTCAGCTGTTTTGCATATGGCCACATTAGCACATAAAATCAAGTCCATTCAAAACATGCTGTAGATTGAAACCAGATTCATTGTTCAGGCTCCATACAGGTGCTGATGATGTAAGAGGGTTATGTGGAGCTGAAACTTTTCTAAGTGTAGAGAGGCAGGAGGAAGGCTTGACTAGAGCAGTGCAGAGTTAATTCACTGCACCTGACCACACAGGAAATCAATGGACAATCAATATTTAATGCTGTAGGAAATAATTCCTGCCCCACTAGAGATGGGAGTCCTCCTGGAAATCAAACCAATGCCTAAAATGTTGAGGCCCTGATCCAAAAGAGGAAACATATATTGAAAAATGTACTGTGTACACATTTTCTGGGGTTGAAGAGACTGATACCGGAGCTGGGGCTGAATGTAACACTTGGGACGGTAGTAGTAGTAGTAGTAGTAGTAGTAGTAGTAGTAGTAGTAAATACTTATACCCTGCCCATCTGGCCAGGCCTCCCCAGCCACTCTGGGAGGCTTCCAACAGACTATTAAAAACACAATAAAAACATAAAACATTAAAAACTTCCCTAAACAGGGCTGCCTTCAGATACCATCTAGGAGAAGGAAAACTCTGATCCAAAACCCCCACTGCCTATTTTTAGCCGAAGAAAAGACTCAGAAGTAAACCTTACAAATATCGGGTGTGGAATCCCTAAGACAGTTGGATGGCGCCTTGTATGCCTCCTTCTGGCAACTTCTGCGGCCAAGCTGGTGCCAAATGTATTGCTTTTCTTTTCTTTGGACCACATCAGCAGGGCAGAAAGGGGGCATCTTGTCTGGGCAGCCCAGAACCTCCAGACCACTGCCCAAGCTTGAGCCTTGGGGAGGTCACTTTAGTGCTTCTAATGCAGTGGTTAGATTTCACCCCCAGAGGCACATTGTCTCTTGAGGCAGATGGATGCCAACATTCACACGTCACACCAAACAAAGGAACAAGCTGCCTCTACATGGTGTGAACCTGGCTACATTTGTCAATATGTCCATTTCAGCTATTGGAACATTGCTTGGAAATTACATGTGTGAGAGTACAAGCCAACTATTTGTGGACACTGGTATACACATTGAATTTAACACGTGAATACTGCTTTGGAGGCTGAATGAGGGATTAAGTGCAGACGCAGTGCAGACGCAGTGTACTCCAAATGCACAGTGGAACAATTTTATTAGCTACATTTCCTAGTTTCACACTCCCAGTAGTGATGTATCAAAGTGAGAGCTGGACCATAAAGAAGGCTGATCGCCGAAGAATTGATGCTTTTGAATTATGGTGCTGGAGGAGACTCTTGAGAGTCCCATGGACTGCAAGAAGATCAAACCTCTCCATTCTTAAGGAAATCAGCCCTGAGTGCTCACTGGAAGGACAGATCGTGAAGCTGAGACTCCAGTACTTTGGCCACCTCATGAGAAGAGAAGACTCCCTGGAAAAGACCCTGATGTTGGGAAAGATGCACAAGGAGAAGGGGATGACAGAGGACGAAATGGTTGGACAGTGTTCTCAAAGCTACCAGCATGAGTTTGACCAAACTGCGGGAGGCAGTGGAAGACAGGAGTGCCTGACGTGCTCTGGTCCATGGGGTCACGAAGAGTCGGACACAACTAAACGACTAAACAACAACAAAAGTTTCACACAGAAACGTAGGATCAACTAGAGTTTTACCATTGGATTTGGTTCACACTGGATTGGTTCAAGAATCATGGTAAACAAAATCAATTTTCTCCTATATCCTTAGCTCTGCTTACTTTCTCCTCTGGTCCCACCCATGTTTTGCCTATGGTTTCACTCAGCACTGTATGTGGCCCCTGCAAGGTTGCCTATGAAGCAACATGGCCCTTAGTGCTGAAAAGGCATTCCCCAACCTTGCTGAATGCCCAGCACTTGCTACAGCCATGCTCACTTGACAGGTATTGTGGTTCTGTCCTGAGATATTAGACTGCAGCCTGAATTTCATAGGCAAGTAATTAACTGGTAGCCCAGCAAAGATGGATAAACTGACAGGTGGGATACCATCTTGCTTCTGATAAATATATGACTGCATTTGATTGTTCCGCACCTATCCGCTGTCTATTTGCAAAGCTTCGTTGCCAGAGAGACATCTGCTGTCTGAGGTGCCTCATTCCACCATGTTAAACGGCAATATTAGAAGGAGTAAATTGCAAACCCAAATGCTCAGTGATAACTTGCCACATCCTCACCAGGACAACTGCTTATTGGCATGCAATTATGAGCATCAGCTGCACCAATTAGATGGCATTGCTGAGGGACAAGCACTGACAACACTGCTGCATGTCAATATATGTAGAGAAGCATTCCATTGCCAAACACAGCACATAGATGTGGATATATCTTTCCTTTTTAAAAATATTGTGTTCAGCACTCCCTGCCGAAATACAAGAGGCTCCATCTGTATTCTCCTGGCTCTTGCAGACACAGGCCTTCTCTTGATCACCCACCCTGAATCGAATACTTCATCTGCTGTGTGCTGTTTCGTTATGTATTTTAATTATGGGTGCTTATATGTTAATGTTTGTGTAGCTGGCATTTGACCCCCAATAAACAGCCTAGAAGTCTATTTTCTGCAATAAGCAGTATATATAAAATAATAATAAGCTGCTATCAAAAACTCAGCTGTCCATCATGAGCATCACACTCTAGAAGTGCCATAAACAAAAGTTCTCAATTATGAGGTCTCCAGAGCCAGGGTTACAGTGGAGCATGCATTTTAATTTTATCCCATAGAAGTGAATGGTTGCCATTCACTGTAATGGCGAGAAGCAGAGGGCCTTCTGGCGGTTCCCTCCCTGTGAGAAGCCAAGTTACACGGAACCAGGCAGAGGGCCTTCTCGGTAGTGGCACCCACCCTGTGGAATGCCCTCCCACCAGATGTCAAAGAGAAAAACAACTACTAGAATTTTAGAAGGCAGCCCTGTTTAGGGAAGCTTTTAATGTTTAATAGATTATTGTATTTTAATATTCTGTTGGAAGCTGCCCAGAGCGGCTGGGGAAACCCAGACAGATGGGCAGGGTATAAATAATAAATTATTCTTATTATAAGCAAAGGGCTGCACTTGAGGAAACTGTTGTCCTGTTACAAAATGATCTGGTCCTAACTGAGTGGTATCTCAGTGAGAGGTATCTCACATGGGAGTTTAATCATTCTCTGTACGTGAGATTCATTGCCCTCACATTCATGTGAGATACCCAATCATGAAAATAGAAAAAGGTGTCTCGTATCTGGTTGTCAACCTAGCTCTGTAACAAAACAAAAAAAGCTGGAAATGGCAGTGATTAAACCATGAACAGCCCCAGAGGTGACCGTACCAATAGGCAAAGGAAAGATACAACTTTGGGTGACTGATGCTGCAAGCGGGGAGGAAGTTGCCCTCTGCTTGTCCCCCTTAAGCCCACAAGCATCCTTGGGAGCCAGTGTGGTGTAGTGGTTAAGAGTGGTAGTCTCGTAATCTGGGGAACCGGGTTCGCGTCTCCGCTCCTCCACATGCAGCTGCTGGGTGACCTTGGGCCAGTCACACTTCTCTGAAGTCTCTCAGCCCCACTCACCTCACAGAGTGTTTGTTGTGGGGGAGGAAGGGAAAGGAGAATGTTAGCCGCTTTGAGACTCCTTCGGGTAGTGATAAAGCGGGATATCAAATCCAAACTCTTCCATTTTTACTATGTCCTGCCTCCCCCCCCCCCATTTTTAAAAAAAGTCTGTTGGCTATCCCTTTCCAAGTATTGAAGTATAATTCAACAACAGCTGTATGTGAAATTTGGTGTGTGGGTAGAACACCATGTTGTTTATTGCCCCAGGTAGCAAAATGCCCTCAGATGGCCTTGAACAGCACCACTGAACAGTTCTGGCACTTTAACATTTAATGAAATATTACTATGATGACAACAAATTAGGGCCACCATAATCCTCTCTCATTGTCCTCAGGCACCTCACACTGTAGCCAGAATAAAGAAATGGGTGGGTTTTGATATGAAAAGAACAAAAAGGCTTGATAACTGAACAGAACAAGAATTGGATACACTGCAGTTCGAACCTAGAACAAATCTGCGGGCTCTTGAAAGAATTAGCCGATTCCCTGTAATCCTACATGCCATTGTCCTCAAATTCAATTTACTGGCGAAAACACTTGTCTAGAGACTACCTGTTCCTATCAGTTGAGATGAAAGCCAGTGAAGCATTATAAGCAGGGTAGGGGAAAGAAGACTTGCAAAGCACAGGGTGGTTTACTCAGAGTAGACCTTTCTCAGACATTGTGTTATCAGAGAGCACAGTCATGCAGCATGTGATTTTTTATTCAAATATTTTTTATTTGATTTTTCGAGCCAGCACTTCATTTCCACCCACCGCACCCTCAGAAGAAAAGGCTTCCAGAGCAGCATACAGATCAATAAAAGCAACAACAGTCCTTGTGTGGAGATTTGTGGACTAAAAGTAACAACACTAGAGAAAAATGGATCCGGAGGGAAGAGGAGATAAATGAACTCAGGTACCAGTTCTTCCTTGAGTTTTTATCATGACCCCCTGGGATGAAAAGTGTCTCAAATGGCCCCGCACCTCTCTTCCTCCTCCGCCCTCTTCTGTAGCCTGACAGAATGACTGTGGCCCAATGAAAGCTGATGGAGGGCCCTGTCAGGAGAGCTGATGATGGCCCTGCATCCCTTCTTTTCCTACTCTTTCTGATGCAGTATACGGGGGAAATATAAGTAAACCTCTAACAATCTGGTGCGTTTGCTGGTGCTGGAAGATAATTTCTTGCAAAAACTAAAAACTAAATAAAAAAAATCCCTAACTCTGGCATGTAAACAAAATTAAATTGCAGCTAATTTGCATTGCTTGTTGGTTTTACAGGTGTCAAGAGGCTTTAATGTATATTTAAACTGTCCAAATGCCCTCTTCTGCAAGCCTGCAGCTGCAGCTACTCCAGCTGTTTATTTGTTTCCAGCATCTGATTCTACCCTAAATCACTGCAGGAGAAAACAAATGTTAGTTTTGTTTCATTCCTCTCTCTTTCTGATTATCCAAGACAAACAGGCACTAATTTAACAAAGCGTTGTCTCTCTGTCTGTTTTTTTCCTCTAGTACTGTTCAGGGAGTTGCCCAGAATGATGTGTGGAGGGAGGAGAGCAGCTGTACATGTGAATTTTTTCTCTGATAGACCTCTCCCCATGACTGCAGACTCAGACCTTTGTGCTAAAGGTCTAAAGCAGTGATTGGGGGGGGGGGGGAGAGAAATTCGGCCCATTTTGGATTTCAGTGCAAACCAAACCAATTTGCACTTCCTGAAAGAATGTAAGAACAGCATAGCTGTCCTCTGAAGTGTCCACTTGATTTTAATTTTGTGATGCAGTTCTCCATGTGACAAAAGCATACAAACATGTGTATATTAGGGGAAAATGTGCATTAAAGATGTGTACATTTGCAGAAATAGCACATTGCACTGCATCAAGTTTTTTGCACAAATGTGTTTACGTCAGGCGAAATTACATACAAACGTGTACATTAGATTCAATTTGCACTAAAATGACGGTGAATGTTCGATTCCATGTAAACATGTGTTTATTAGGCTCAATTTGCAATAAAAATTCTGATGAATGAGGACTTTAAAAATAAGTAAATTGTGAACTGATGTGGAAATGCAGAAAACTGAACTCAAGCGTGGAAAGGTGAGAAGCTGAAATTGACAAATTTGCCCCCGTTTCTGGTGCGAGGCAGGGATTTTCTCTTGCTCAGCTGAATGGAGTCTGCAGCTAGGAACCCTGACCCTGCAGAATGTGCAAAGGCCACAGGTGTGGAGCCTCCAGGGACAGGAATGTCAAGGGCAGGATGTGAATGCCTGGCCTCCCTCCATGCATTCTGAGAATGGTGCGTGAGCGTGTGCGAACTGGGCTTCTCCCTCCCATCTCATCTCCCTCCACACCTTTTTGAAAAAATATAGTATTGCAGTGTTAACGAATAACATATTGTCGACAGATGGCAAGGCGGTGCAGCAAAACAGCCAAGAGCAATTAATGCCTCTATTAAGCAACACACAGCTATACAGAACACCAGTCTCTCTCTTCTTAAAGAGGTGACCTTCAAGATGACAAACAAGGTTTTATCAAAATTTTGGCAAGAAAAGGTTGGACATTCCTTGGAACTTTCTCTAAGTTGCATCTCGGCCATTCAATATTGTTTACCCATAAGAAAAATAAATAATGGTTAATTGATTTCTGAATGAGATAATGCACTGGCTTTTCAGAATTTCAAGGATGAAATAAATGTTGCTCATTGTTTCCTTTTTACTGTTGCTGTTCAGGATTACAGAAAATTCCAACAAACTAAAAACATCCATTTGCAAAAATTGACACCATGTTTGTTTGCCTGCACTAGGGATAGATGGATCAGGCTGTTTCTGCTTTGTGACAGTTTCCTAATTAATCTTAGATTGCCCCCATCCCCGCTACACACACACATTTATTTAAATACACATTTTTTTAAAAAATACAGATCGCTAAATGCATTTTCTCTCAAAATACATATTCTAAGTATTTGAGCAGACAACTGTACTGCAAAAATTGGAAGAAGTTAAAAATCCAAAGGAAATTTATGTTCCAATCTGCATATTAGCCCAGGAGGGCTGAATAAGGTTGCTCTGTATTGTAATTCACTAATATCACATCCTTCAATACCTTCCCAGTGTTTCTTATGTGCATCTCTGATTCATCTCACCTACTTATTACCTCCCCCCATGATGTCACCTAACCCCCTAAACTTACCCCATGTCACAATCCATGCTCACACTGCACAATTTCTGGCAAGTGCACACACAGCTCTCCTGCACATAATCAAAGCCCCACGAAAAGAAAAATCCTGGTTGCGTCCCTGAACATTGCAGTTATATTACTGTGGTTCAGAATTGACAGCTAACTGTTGGTCCAGTTCTTTAGCAGGGTGTTATGGGCTGAGTAGGGATCTGAATCTCATTTCCCCAGATCTAGCCACAACATCACACTGGCTCTTTCCACTGCACCTGCAAAGCCCTCCAGACATAATGCCTCATTCATGAGGATTATTTGAGGGAATGGCCTGGAAAGGGTTGGTGGTTGGTTGTAGGCAGTGGTGGGCAAGAACAGAGACAAATGTGGGATATTAACAGACAGGATTGTGAGTTTTTTTTATATGCAACAACGGCAGCAACAATATTATCGGCACAAAAACGGAAGCAAGAAGAACTACCGACGAAAGAAGAATGGCAAATGAAATTAATGGACTATGCAGAATTAGATAAATTAACAGGAAGGATTCGAAACCTGCGGGATCAGAGATTCTTATAGGACTGGAGTAAATATTTGAACTATTTGAAAAGCAATTGTAACAAACAGATTACGCTAGTAGGACTGCAAGAAGTTCTGTAAGGAAGATTTTGTGAAATATTGCAAGGAATACTTTGAAAAGAATGATTAGTTAATGACAATTAAAAGTTATAGAGAAATTAAGAAATGTAGAACAAGTGATAAAGAATGGAAAATCTTCAGAGGTTGTTGATGGAAGTCTAAAATATTGGATAAGATAAGAAGTTATGTTAAATGATTGTTGGAAATGATATGTTAAAAAATTATATATATATATGAACAGAGACAAATGTGGAGAGGGCAATGGATAGGAATTTTACTATTGTAGAGCAGGCTGGTTTTTACATACATGCCCTCATCCAGACAAGTGAGAGGCATAATAACAGTAATCGTAATCCTAATAATAATAATAATATTTTGTTGTACCCCGCCCATCTGACTGGGTTGCCCCAGCTACTCTGGACGGCTTCCAACAGACTATAACGTTATCAGAGTTCAAGGGTACATTCCACCCAAGGGGTCCATAGGAGGACCAGTGAGGGGTGTGGCCTGACAAAACGGAGTGTGTGGCCTAGGAAGAGTTCTGAGGGCCCGACAGATGAGTCTGCAGGGACGTATTAAGCACACCAGACTGAGGTTCCTCCTCCCTCTTTGAAGGCTTTTCACAGCACTGACTTGAATGTCAGAGGATGCCAGCTTATTTTTTACGGATTTCCATTTCAGGTCCCAGAGTAGGTAATGCAATGAGAAGTAAGGTAAAATCAAATCCATGGCACAGTTTTTTTTTTAGAAAACAAAAGAATGGTAGGAATTCAGATTGATAGACATCAATCAGCCCTAAAGGTGCGCGTCTATAAATGGATAACTTCCTTTACTTGGTTTAACAATATAAAGCAAATCCTTTCTTATTTTTCACGCCTCATCAGCCTGTTTATAATTCTTTGCCCTTTTGACAGTTTTTTGTGATATTAAGTGATGGTTAGTTGGGGTGGGGGCAGGAAGGTTTATACACTGGGATCTAACTTCATTATCTCTGCTACCTATTCGTTTTCCAGAAGCATTTCTTTAACTGTGTGCCAACTTAAGCTACTACAGCATTTTTCTTTTTTAAAGAAACCTAGTCTGTGGCAGGATCAAATGTTAATCTACTCAATCAGTGTGGGATTCAAAAGACAAATCGCGAGTACAATTCCTCCATTTAGCATCCCACCAAGAATGCAAATCCAAACAATCAAAATCAGGCAAATACCATGAGGTCTATTTTCTGCCCAGCTGCTGGGACTATTCTAAAATTCTAACAAAAGTTCTCACCAAACTTTACTTTACACACTAGAAGGAATTCAGCACTGCAAGGTGCTCAGAACTTTCATTGCTTACAAATGCAAAAAGAAAGTGATATTGCATTTGACACCCAACAGGAATGTTCAGACTATCATTCGTTTTTTCCTAGTGTAAAATGTTAATGTTATGCAAGTACTATAACAATAGCCCATCAACTATTCCAATTCAGAAATCACTAAAGCTGCAACATTTAGATATGTATGTTGTTCTGGGCAAGTTGGACACAGCAAACAGGATACGTATCATGCGTTTATCATTGCCTCTTTAAATCAAACCCTGCTTTACTCTTCCTTTAGTCTTTCTCATTGGCTGTATCCAAGCCTCTTGAAAGTGTGATTCCAAGAGCAAGATTATGGAAACTTGGACAAATTTCAAAACACAAGGATAGGAATGAACTGTGGTGAGCACAATGCAACCAGGATGGGAGTTCTGGGGACCACAATTGCAGCTGCACTTCCTATTTGCTGAAGCTGCAGAGACCAATAAGAGCCACAGGGGCCTCTTTGCTGCCACCTGCTGGTTGGAATGCAGCTTTTCTGCTGCCCCCAGTTGGTTGAAGTATTTGGAATGCACTCAGATTTGCTGCTGTCACCTGCTGGACACCTCTCAAATTTTTGCATCTCTATGCCAAGGGGCCCCACAACACTGATAGCATTCTCGAATTAACTGTGAGTAAAGCCAAAGGATACAGACTTCCATTGATGCATGCAGACCTTGTGAGGAGATAGGCAGTGTTTACCTTGGGGGTAATTCTGTGGATTTGTCTATGTCTCCAGTATTTTGTTTATGTCGTTATTGAATACTATTTGAATAAATACTGTTGTTTAGCCATCTCTTAGGTGTACTATACATGTGAGTGGGGAGCGAGATTGCTACCCAGACAACCAAATTGCATCCCAGGTTTGGCTGGGGTTTGTGCTGACACAGAACCAAACTCAAGAGGGGTTACATACACAACTCAACAGCCCTTACTCTTTTGGCTGATGGGTCTAGTGCATTCTTCAGTTCTGTAAAGTAAAGGTAAAAGGACCCCTGACCATTAGGTCCAGTCGTGGCCGACTCTGGGGTTGCGGTGCTCATCTCGCTTTATTGGCCGAGGTAGCCGGCATACAGCTTCCGGGTCATGTGGCCAGCATGACTAAGCCGCTTCTGGTGAACCAGAGCAGCACACGGAAACGCCGTTTAGCTTCCTGCCAGAGCGGTACCTATGTATCTACTTGATGTGCTTTCAAACTGCTAGGTAGGCAGGAGCAGGGACCAAGCAACGGGAGCTCACCCCATTGCGGGGATTCGAACCGCCGACCTTCTGATCGGCAAGTCTTAGGCTCTGTGGTTTAACCCACAGCGCCTAGGGCAAAAGGCCCAGGGCAGGGGTCACCAAACTTTTCTAACCCAATGGCACATTTGTATTATGGGCACCACCCCTTTTGGCCACTTCTCACACATCCCCCTCCATCCCAGAAACAGACCTTGGTTTTTTTCCAAATCTGTATGAAAGCTCAACCCAATAGAATTCATCTGAGCTTTGGAAGGCACATTGAGCTGAAAGATGAAGTGGGAAATAGTGGCACCCATCCAATATCCTCTTTCATCCCTATGGGGACAATGACAATGAAGATTATCGTATTGTATCGTGAGAGAAAGAGAGTGAAAAAAAACTAACCATTTTCACTATCTCGTGACCAAAGGGCTGTGGAGGGGCTCATAGGCTTTGTGGGCGCAAGTGGAAGGCTGCGAGGTCCCATTGTGCCTATGGGTGCCACACCCAACATCCCCCATCCTAGAGCATCCCTCTATCTTTTCATGGAACCATGATATAATCTGATATAAAAGACGGCCATCTGAACTGGCGATAACCATGCGGGGTATAGCTGGCTTGTAGCT
The DNA here is from genome assembly GCF_964106915.1 of Podarcis gaigeae. Lineage (NCBI taxonomy): Eukaryota > Metazoa > Chordata > Lepidosauria > Squamata > Lacertidae > Podarcis > Podarcis gaigeae. The sequence goes on along the minus strand of NC_139682.1, from coordinate 16,418,876 downwards.
CACACTTACGCTGCCTTGTGTGTCAGTTTCAGTTTAGAGCTAGCTCTGTGATACTTTTTGCATCCACACAGAGACTGCCAGATAGAATGTCAGAGCTGCTCAAGTGTATGAGCTCATGTTCCCCTCCACTGGCTTCAGCCTGCAGGGGACATAATCAGTAATGCAACTCGACAAGTATGGACTTTAGCACTGTTTAGCACAAACAGCTGTTTTGTTTCATTGGAAGGAATAGAAGTAAAGACCAAGTCGAGAGTGAACACCTGGATACTGCTGAGTGTTTTGAAAATATGAGCCGGCAAGGAAATTTATGACATGGATATACACACATGCAGCTGAGAAAATCCAGAGGAGTTGTGGAGAACCTAAACAGAATCCACAGACAGTGCAATCTGCATTGCGGTGATATATTTCAGCTCAAATTATTAAAATTCTCTTTAAAAGGTCACAGCACAAAGAAGTTGCCTCATTCCTGAAAAATGGTGGTGGTGGAAAGGAGCGAAATGTGTTGATGAACCACATGGAAGTTATCCAGGGACAGCTGTGGTTTTGCAATTCATCTGGGTAGCTAGAAATTCCTCAATGACAGAAATTGTTCAATGCTATGTAGGACAGGGTTATGCAATAATTCTTCAAAATCCAAAATGGAATGAGAGGGTTTGGGTGTGTGTTGGACAACATCATCCCACTGTAGACCAGGGGTGGGCAAACTGCAATCCAAGGATGGTGTGTACCCCTTGGTCTAATTGCATGTGGTCTCAGCCTAGTTAAGAATATAAGGAATTAAAGGTCCATCTAGTCCAGCCTTCATTCTCAAAGAGGCCAGATGGATGCCTATGGGTGCCAGCAAGCGGGATCTGAATTCAACAGGTCTCTTCCCACTTGTGATTACCAGCAACTCTTTTTCAGAGGAACACTGCCTCCAAAAGGGAAGGTAGACAATAGCTATATGATCATCCATGTATTTGTCTAATCCAGTATTTCCTAAACTTGGGTCTCCAAACGGCACTGCTGACATGGGCTACCATACGTCTGGATTTCCCTGGACATTCGATCGATTTCTGCCTGGACGCTGCTAGAGACAGCAGTATTCCGGATATGTCTGGGAAATTCCAGACACATGGCAACCCTACTTTTGGCCCAATGTACAGCAGCTTATACTTTTTTACAATTGCATGGGATACATTGCAACAATTTGTTGTTATATACTGTAATCATTATGCAAGTAGTTAAGAGCAAGACACACTCAGTTCGGGGCTTTCCCAACACAAAGGGCTAGTCTTATATACAGAAGTTGGCAGTATTCTGCTCAGGTGCATTTCCAAGACAGACATTCATTAGCTGTCAAGCCCGAGTAAGTCAATTACACAACCTTTGTACAATGTCTCCTTCTGTTACATGCAATTACTTGATGAGCAAAGAACTTGTGGTGCAGTGCTGAGAACACCCTTTAATCTTCACAGATAGCGCCAAGTGATATTTGTTACATTATCTAGATAGCAGCCTGCAAGATTAAGCCAGGAAAGTAGAACTGCAATGGAGGTGGGCTTCTCCAAAATGGATAAGCATTCCTGTCAAATGCTAATCTGGGAGCCTGTTTGCCAAAGAGACCCTGCAATTAAAATTTGTGTTGAGCCAACATTTCACAGGAGGCATTTTCAGAGAAAAAAGTTTGAGAATTTGTTTTTTTCACAGCTCCACTCTACGGAATTTTCTCCAAATTTTCTGGAGCAGTTTATTCATTCATTTATCACCATTCCTTCTTATCACCCCCCTCCCCCACAAATGGGGAATGAAGCAGAATGGTGCAAAATGGCAGCCAGGCTACCAATGCAGTTGCTGTGGAGGAATTTATTCTCCCTCTGGAAAAAAAAAATTGTGGTATCTCATCCCCCCCTTTTTGTGCCCACAGCTAGGTTGGAGATACATGGGTAGGCAAACTAAAGCCCAGGGGCTGGATCCAGCACAATCACCTTCTAAATCTGACCCGTGGACGGTCTGGGAATCAGCGTGTTTTTACATGAGTAGAATGTGTCCTTTTATTTAAAATGCATCTCTGGGTTATTTGTGGGGCATAGAAATTTGTTCATTTTCCCCCTTCCAAAATATAGTCCGGCCCATAGCTGTCAAGTGTCCCTTATTTGAAGGGACAGTCCCTTATTCCAGTGCCATGTCCTGCTACTGTCCCTTATTGATGGATGTCCCTTAAATGATGTCCCTTAAATTTCATAGGAAGCAGCTCCTCTTCCTCCCTCCCTCCTTGCTGGCCAGGGAAGAGGGAGGCTCCAACTGTGTTGCTTGGCTGTGTTGCTCACCCAGTAAGAAGTCTAAGAACGACTGGGGGGTGGAGCTTGCATGCCTTGTGCTGATCAAATCGGCTGCATTCCCTGGGGACTTGCCTTTGCTAAGCGCTTCCCAGCGGAGAGGTGATGGTGGTTTTCCGTGAGGCTTCGTTTGGCTGCTGGCTGGGCTTTCTGCCTTTGGCTCAGAGGGGCTCAGAAGTTGAACATACCTGTGCTGAGTGCCCGGAACGGAATCAGATGGATATGTCATCAAAGGCCCACTCACCCTTGCCGGTGAAAAGGTCTGTCTGGAGCAGGGGCACATGGTGGGGGAAAAGGAAAGGAGATCTCATGGGAGGGGGGGAGGCTGTGTGTGTGTGGCTAGTTACTGCAAACTGAGGGGGTTTTTGAATGCTGGACGCTATTTTGTTGCATGTGCTGCTGCAAACTTTGCAGTGCAAAGCCAGGCCGGGGAGCCATCTTAAGTTGAGGCTGTGTAGGCCTTGTGGTGCATGTGATTCAGATTCTATTCAGTTGAACCTCTGGTTACAAAGTTGGTTGGACAGTGTTATTGAAGCTACCAGCATGAGTTTGACCAGACTGCAGGACGACAGGAAGACTGGAATGCCTGGAACAGGTGAGGCTGCAGGTCCCTTATTTTGGCTGCTGGTCCCTTATTTTCAAATCTGTAACTTGACAGCTATGGTCCAGCCCCCCACAAGGTCTGAGGAACAGTGGACTGGCCCTCTGCTGAAAAAGTTTGCTGACCCCTGTTGGAGAACTTTGAGATACATCTTTGTTGTTGTTGTTGTTTAGTCGTTAAGTCGTGTCCGACTCTTCGTGACCCCATGGACCAGAGCACTCCAGACACTCCTGTCTTCCACTGCCTCCCACAGTTTCGTCAAACTCATGTTGGTAGCTTTGAGAACACTGTCCAACCATCTCATCCTCTGTCGTCCCCTTCTCCTTGTGCCCTCAATCTTTCCCAGTTTGATGGCCTGGGAATCCGATTCAGAGGCTGAACCTGAGGAATCCCAGCCTGCACAGGAGTCCCCGCCTCCAGGGCCAGCTGAGCTGGGACAGGGGCTTGAAGCTGAAGGGCCCTCACCTGTGCCGGATCTGTACTGAATGACAAACTGGGACCTATGATGTTAATCTACCACATAACAATTACTCTCCCCCTTCAGTGTGGATGCCCTATCATTTTGAGGTAGGGAGTTTTTCTTTTTTGTTCTCACCTCAGTGTCCATAGTTAGTTTCTACTCGCCCATGGTTAGAGTGACCACCAAAACAAATGTCACCAAAAAGGGTCCCTGTATATATGCGTATAACATTGGCATTTTAAAATATTATTTAACTTGTTTACATATCCCAACAAAAATCAATATAAAAATAATTTATAATTTAAATATAGAAATAATTACTATCAGTCATTTTTTGTGTGACTCACTGGTACTCACTGACAAGGAATACAGACACTTTTAAAAATTTTGCTGCCCATGGTAGGCCATTTGTGGTAACACCCACAACACTTTTATCAAGATATGAGTACTAGAACCTCGTTTTTTAAAAACCAGAAAAAGCTCTGGTTGCTATTTTTAAAAAATAGAAATACAATAATAATAATAATAAATTGTGCCCAGAAGTATGTTGGCATCACTCAGTTTGCCGTTCAGGTGCTGATAATAGCTGATGGGGAGCTTCAAAGCCCCTGCTTTCCTCTCTTTAATCCAGACTTGGACCAGAGGCTTCAAACTGAGGATGACCCTCTGCGAAGTAGGACACATGGTTCATCACAGCCCTGGGCAGGGGTGCCAACTTAAATGAAACATTGTAAGGGCCCAGGATGGCCCTGCCCCACATAATCAATTGTATGATCCGGCGCGCACACACCATTTGAATGGCAATGCCCATCAACTTTGCAGGGGTCCAGCCTGCTCAAATATTTGGTCTGGGCAAATACTGCCTCTGTCACCACTTACCAGGCCCAGAGGCTTTGACAGGGTGAGTTGGGCAGAGTTCAAGTCAAGATCTTGTTCTTTATACCCTCACAGCATTGAATGCACATTGGTACCGTAGCTGCATATTTATTCCACTGCATGGAAAGCAATTTGTAGTAGCATGTATTCATAGAAGCACTGTTGGGCGTTCTTAATGAGAATTTTCTGTTTAATAAGATCATGTAATGTCATCGTTACTTTTATAGCCTTCTAATTGAAATTCACTTAAAGCTCACCCTGAACCCATGATCACCTTCAAAATCAGTGGCTGTTGTTTGAAAAGGATTTCATCTCACTGCTGTCACTGAGAGGGCATTCCAACTGGGATAAAAGATATTGTGACATGGTGTCCTATTGCAAAGAATTGCCATTTGCAAAACAATTCCCCAGTGCGGCTTGCAATCTTGCAAATCCATGTTATTTGCCACAAATAAAAGAAAGGAAAGGAAAGGAAAGGAAAGGAAAGGAAAGGAAAGGAGAAGAAGAAGAAGAAGAAGAAGAAGAAGAAGAAGAAGAAGAAGAAGAAGAAGAAGAAGAAGAAGAAAGCATTAACTGCTGGTTTGCACAATAGGAAAGGCTGCAGTTTCTGAGCTGTGAAGCATTCCACCGGCGGGTACAGACAAGCGAGTGTTAGATATTTTAATCAAGATTTTCACAAAACCCACTCCTGAGTTGTTAATATTAGCTGAATAAAATATTTATGATGGGAGAACATTTGGATCCCACGCAAAGCATTTGCTGAGCTATCACCTGACCAGTAATTGCCAGGGAGGACTTGTAAGCGCACATCAGATGGAGAGAGTGGGCTCTTCACACGAAGCTTTTATAGCACCCCTTTTAGCTTAGCCTTTAAAAACCAGGCAATCTTAATTGATCACTTAACTGCATTTAGCACAGAATGCATTTCGAGCTATTTTTCATGCATATTAAGCTTTTAAAAGGGTAGGAGTGAAACTGGGGGGCAATTGCTTTTGCCTCAAAGGCATAGCAGGGAAGAAGAAGAGAGCAGGGTTTGTTTTTTTCTTGTGGTGGTAAATCTACATCTGGATTCATAAACAGCTGGTCTAATTGTGGGTCAAAGATAGACAAGATGCAAAGTGATGGAATTTAGGGTAAGACCACAGTGTTTCTTCACATTTTCCTCTCTTTGCAAAAGAGGCATATTTTGCGCTATGTGACTGATTACTTCGTTGATCAAACGTTTATCTCTTTAGCACCAGCAACACAGGACAATGTGCAAGAAGTAGCAAAGCCCAAACCAATCCTTCTCCTGAGAAATTTATAATCCTAAACAGGAATTGGGGGCAGGGGGAAGAAATCTGACTGAAAGGCAAATCTACCTATTTTGCATTTTCTGAAACAATATGAGAACCAAGACACAACTCTCAAAATTCACGCTTCTCCCAATTTTTCAGTGCAATTCTCCAGCCAAGTAAAATCCATCTAATGAGGTTGTTGTTATATTTCTTGGAGACCTTTGGGTAATAAATCACCATCATCATGAAAATACTTGACAAAATTCTGACCACTGGTCAGAACCATTGGTCCATCTAACTCAGTAATGTTGACCCTGACTGGCCATAGCTCTCTAGGGTTTTAGATAGGTGTGTCTCTTAGCTCAGCCTGGAGATGTAAGGGATTGGCCTAGGGGGATTTTGCCGGCAACTAATGAGACCCTAGGGACGCAGGTGGCGCTGTGGGTTAAAGCCTCAGCGCCTAGGACTTGCCGATCGAAAGGTCGGCGGTTCGAATCCCTGCGGCGGGGTGCGCTCCCGTCGTTCGGTCCCAGCGCCTGCCAACCTAGCAGTTCGAAAGCACCCTCGGGTGCAAGTAGATAAATAGGGACCGCTTACCAGCGGGAAGGTAAACGGCGTTTCCATGTGCGGCTCTGGCTCGCCAGAGCAGCGATGTCACGCTGGCCACGTGACCCGGAAGCCTGGCCTCTTGAGTAAGATGGGCGCACAACCCCAGAGTCTGTCAAGACTGGCCCGTACGGCCAGGGGTACCTTTACCTTTACCTTAATGAGACCTGCCACTAAGAATAATAATTTTAAAAAGCTTTGTTGAAATGGCATCAAAGTTGGAAGGAGGTGAACCTCTGTGGGGAGGGCATTCCAAAAGCATTTTGCCATCACCCAAAAAGGGTTCTGTTATTGTCCACCATCCAGAAGGTGGAGGGATCTCAGAGGCCAGGTGGGTTGATATAAGAGAAAGCATTCCAGAAGTTACCGCATGCAGTTCCAAAGAGGAACACCTCTACGTATTCTAGGAACTGATGGACCCTCAAAATAATTAAATAGATATGATTGAACTGAGCCTTCAGTTTTAATCCTGTTTTTTAAAAAAATGGAAATGTGACATCAAAATGTCTAGTAAACATTCACTAAGGGGGCTTCCCCCCATTTTCCTAAAATGTAGAAGAATTCTGAGGAACCCAGAGGGCCACCCAGGGAGATCATTCCCAGGAGGTTCCTTCCAGAGTTTAGGTTTTATGAGCTCCTCTTTTTCTGGAATACAAAACTACCCTTTACATTTGCATCCAGAGAAGCAAAGATTTAAAATTTTTACAGTCTGCCATCAGAGGTAATTGCTGAACGTCTGCTGACACCTGCAGTCTTCACCAATTGGGCAGAAGCCAAGGAACTGCATAGTTAATTACTGTCGCAGTTTATCCTCATTACCATGTCCATGACACTGTAAATAATTAAAGCCCCCCTTTTTAGAACAAATACGAGATTCCCTACCCTTACTCCATCCTGTTCCTCTTGAGAAAGACATGAAATATATACTTCCCACATTTCAGAGTAGGCTAGAACCCAATAGGGCAATGAGATAGGACATTTTTGCTGGACCTTTGAGATTCAATATAACAGTAAAAAAACAAAAGATTATACAAATTATTTGGGGGACAGGGGGTGGGCGGGGGTGGGGGACTCCCTGGTCCTGAATGGGGTAACTGTGCCCCTGAAGGACCAGGTGCACAGCCTGGGAGTCATTTTGGACTCACAGCTGTCCATGGAGGCGCAGGTTAATTCTGTGTCCAGGGCGGCTGTCTACCAGCTCCACCTGGTATGCAGGCTAAGACCCTACCTGCCCGTGGACTGTCTCGCAAGAGTGGTACATGCTCTAGTTATCTCCCCTTTGGACTACTGCAATGCACTCTACGTGGGGCTACCTTTGAAGGTGACCCGGAAACTGCAATTAATCCAGAATGCGACAGCTAGACTGATGACTGGGAGTGGCCGTCGGGACCACATAACACCGGTCCAGAGAGATCTGCATTGGCTCTCAGTACGTTTCCGAACAGTTTTGGTGTTGACCTTTAAAGCCCTAAACCTTGGACCTGTACACGTGAAGGAGCATCTCCACCCCCATCGTTCAGCCCGGACACTGAGATCCAGTGCCGAGGGCCTTCTGGCAGTTCCCTCACTGCAAGAAGTGAGGTTACAGGGAACCAGACAGAGGGTCTTCTCGGTAGTGGCACCCGCCCTGTGGAACGCCCTCCCATCAGATGTGAAGGAAATAAGCAGCTATCTTCTTTTTAAAAGACATCTGAAGGCAGCCCTGTTTAGGGAAGTTTTTAATATTTAATGCTGTATTGTTTTTAACACTTGATTGGAAGCCACCCAGAGTGGCTGGGGAAACTCAGCCAGATGGGCGGGGTATAAATAATATATTATTATTATTATTATTATTATTATTATTATTATTATTATTATGAGTGAGGAACCTGAGTCCAAGCTCCCTGTCTGGCTGTGGGGACTCTGCTCAGGCCATACCTGTCACCCACTTTTATCTACCCCCTACTCAAGAGGTTTTTTCCTGGCTGGAACTCCCTAGGAGAGTACTTAAGTTGGTTTGCCCTTCAGAGGAGTCAGTTTTGACTCCTGGTGGCCATTTGGCCACTAAGGATGTGTAGGGAGCTGGGAGGAAGCAATTTCCCCCCTCCCAGTGCTCTGCACTTCTCTTTGAGGTAGCCTCCCTCTCTATGAGAACTCAATGGGATTTATTTCTGAGTAGACACACATAACCTAGTGCTGCTGCTTAGATTTTTTTACTGGAAACTTAGGACCAGCTTGTACGTATTTATCAAATTTACCTTACACCTTCCTTCCAAAGATCTTAGAGTTACTTACTTGGGGTTATTCATTTTAAAATTGTGACTGAAAGACAGAGAGTTTCTTAACCACATTCCAGGCTGAATGAAAATGTCTAGTGGGCCCATTTCAGACAATCCAAGTGCCCCTATTTTCCAGGGGCAGTCCCAGATTTACAGAAGCCATGCCAGTTTCTGATTTGATCCTGGAACGTCCTGCTTTTCCTTAGAACGTCCCTATTTTCATCAGAGAAATGTTGGAGGGTATGGTAGCATGTCCCTATTTTCATCAGAGAAAAGTTGGCAGGGATGGAATTATGCAACTCCCTCGAGCCAAGGAGATAAGTAAATTAGAAGACATCTGAAGGCAGTCCTGCATAGGGAAGTTTTTTTAATGTTTAATGTTCTATTATGATTTTATATGTTGAAAGACGCCTAGAGTGGCTGGAGCCACTCAGTCAGATGGACAGGGTATCAATATAACAACAACAACAACAACAACCACAATGAATAAGACGTCCCTATTTTCATCAAAGAAATGTTGGAGGATATGCCATTTAGATCCAAGGCCCGAAGGTTCCTTAAACAGCCCTTCAATTTATTTATATATTCATTAACCATAATAGCAGAGCTAGATATCTGTTTTTCATCAATACATTTTTTAAAAAAAACCCGAGCCCCAGACACTTACATCATGCCAAGCATTCAGTAGAGGGCCGTTCAAGATCATTATGCCAATTATAAAAGGGCAATATGATCAGGGGGATTTTTGCATATGGAAGAACAAGATCAATGTGGATTTGACATTTCATCTGCGCTTATTGTCAATACCAATTATCCTCATCTTCAATTCATGTAGGAAAGGATTTAAAGAAAATGACAACAATACTTCCAAATCTTTTTTTGCTCATACCAGAGTGATAAATTAAGTGAGGGTATTAAGGGGGGATATTAAAAGATGATCCCTCTTGAATTTTAAGCTGTAATTCAGGCAGTGCAAAACTTGCCACGTTCTTTTCATGCTTTGAATTGCAATGGATCCAATGGGTTGTCTGTCAAGTTATTCTAGTGTGGTGGAAACCAGAGCTGAAGCAAAACTAAACTTTCAACTTTACAGTCTTCACAGAAGGCAGCAGGCAGATGTGTACTGGTTGAGGGCAGACGGAAGTTGTAGAGTCAGTGCCACATTCACCCTTGTGGACCAGTGCCAAATTCATTCTTGCTACCCAGAGCCCCAAAACACACTTCCCCTCCGATTTCTTACCATCAGTTGGCAGTGGGAGGAGGAGGGGATGTGTACAGTGAGAGGAGAGAGAGGTTGCCTTCCTTCATCCCTTCTTTCCATTGCTCTGGCATGCTGTGGAACAGCACACCAGGGCATGGCCAGCCATGGGAGTTGGGTTGCAGCCATGGGTGCTGCAGCTGTACATCATTCTGGCAGACTAGGGTTGCATATGGATATTCAGAATGATGGTCATAATCGTGTAGACAAGGACTGCAGGGCCATACATGCCCACCTTGCATCCTGCAAAGGGCCCTCCCCAATGCTAACTGGGCACTGCTACAGGGAGGGTTGTCTGTAGGGTTCCAGCTCACAGTACAAGCTTACATATGTTCAACAGGCTGGTCTGCTGCAGAAAGGACCCCAGTGTGAGGTTAGTACTGGGGAAGGGCCAGCATGGGGCACAGGGGCATGTGCTGTTAGAATTCCTGCTCCATGATTGCAGTCATAGGATTGTTGTCTATCACATGACAGTACAGTGGTACCTCAGGTTACATACGCTTCAGGTTACAGACTCCGCTAACCCAGAACTAGTACCTCGGGTTAAGTACTTTGCTTCAGGATGAGAACAGTGTGGCAGCAGCAGGAGGCCCATCAGCTAAAGTGGTGCTTCAGGTTAAGAACAGTTTCAGGTTAAGAACGGACCTCCGGAATGAATTAAGTACTTAACCCGAGGTACCACTGTATATGTTTTGACTCCAGAGTGGGAAGTTATGGAAACAGGATGTTTGTGTTACTGTGTTCTGTAAAGTGGGACTATTGTCCTCTGTTCTTTTTCTCTTTGCTGTCTGATGCAAGAGAGAGAGGGAGCCCTGTTGCAGTGCTCCGTGTGTGTTTATATGTAAATAAAGTAGACTAGCCAAAATGCTGAGTTGCTGAGGTCTGTCACACAAGTTGTGCAAACTCTGCGGACCCCCAAGTATGCCAGTGTCTGTTGGCATTGGTCGCTGTGATGTTCGGGCAGAAGAAAGCTTTTGAAGCTCCCGAATGAAAGACCAGGAGGGAGGGAACATGCCAGTCGGGCATGTGTCTCTGCCAGGGTTCTACTCAAGTGTAGGCTGAACTCCTGACATGTGCAAGGTGAATGTGTATACTCTCACAACTTGGCTATATTAGTCAAAAAACAATGTTTTGAATTCGTTATACAGTGGTACCTTGGGTTAAGTACTTAATTCTTTCCGGAGGTCTGTACTTAACCAGAAACTGTTCTTAACCTGAAGCACCACTTTAGCTAATGGGGCCTCCTGCTGCCGCCGCGCCGCCGGAGAACAATTTCTGTTCTCAACCTGAAGCAAAGTTCTTAACCTGAAGCAATTAGTGGAGTCTGTAACCTGAAGCGTATGTAACCTGAAGCGTATGTAACCTGAAGCGTATGTAACCTGAGGTACTACTGTAAACATGCAACACCAGATGGCCCCAGAGAGCAAAAAAACATTTCTAAGAGTTTTCTTTCTTTCTTTTGTTATAACGATTTGATTTCTGACTTATTTATAGCATATTTTCCCTTGTGTGTAGATCCACCTTCATTTATCTGCAGGAATGGGGGAAGGCAGTCATTTCACATTTAGAAGTGAACCTACCTAATTTTAACTCTCCAAACCAGTATACAAACTAAAACCATCCAATGTTTGAAATGCCAAGTAATGTGTATGGAAATGCAAAGTTTGTGTTAAAATGCGTATATTTGTGAAAATAACATACAAAAATGCATTGTATTAGGGGATATTGCTTTGCAAACCTGTGTGTATTAGGCAAAAATGTATATATTAGGAGAAAGTCTCACTAAAATTCCTGAGGTCTTTTTTTATTATTGTAAACAGATGTAGAAATGTAGAGAACTGAAGTTAAATCTGGAAAAATTAAGCACTAAGCAAAACCAGAAATGGCAGACTCACCTGTCCCAACTCACCTGCCTTATGCAATTCTAGGTGTGTTATGCTGAACACCAAAATAGGGTTCAGGCCTCAATCCCCATTGATTTCAGCTGAATGTAAGCTAGATCAGTGCTACTCAAAGTAGTGGTCCACAGGCGACTGCCTGTGTGTGAGCCATAGGTGATGGTCTGCACCAACTCCACCACAGCCCTGGATGGGTGAAACACGTCAGGGATCACATTGCAGGGAAATTGCTGGTCCACCACTTCAGATAGTTTGATAAGCACTGAGCTTGATCATGTCCCTGATTCAGAGCTTTGGAAGCCGGTTTCATTTTGGCATTCATCTCTTCTTTAATTAGAGCAGTGCTTGAAGAATCAGCAACCATGTATGCAAAGACACTTTTTAATGGCATCTTCCTCACCACCCTGATAATGTCCCTGAAGAAGTAATTAAGAGCGGCCTTGTCAAGGACATGCAAAAATGACTCTGAAAAAAACATTCAAATGTAATGTAATGTTATGAACTTGGGGTGTTAAGATGTGTGCCAGATCCCACTAATCCCTGGATCCAGCAAGTGTTAGAATTTAATCAAGGCTTCTAATTCTTGGAATAGCCTGGCTAGCCTCCTGGTGAGGTGATAAACTGAGTGAGGAGCCATTAAGGGGCAAGATGGCAAATGGGTGGGGCCCCTTCCCTCAAGAGATAAAGCCAGAGTTTAGAGCAGAGTTTTGAAGTGATATGACCTAAAAATAAAGCAGCAACCTGGAGAGGGGTCAGAGCAACATTTGAAAACAATGTTTGATTTCTCTTTGAACCCAAGGCTGCAGCTATGGGAGAAACAAGATGCTTTTGGGCTGTTAATGCTGTGAACCCTTCCACTGTAGGCTCAGGTTGTATATGTGTGTAAATAAACCATGTATCATAAAGACACCACAGTCTCTGCCATGCCTCATTTCCAAAAGGAAACAGGAACCCTGGGTAAGTGCCTCAAATCCCTGGAATCCTGCATCGCTTGGAGATTGGGTGGCATGCAAAATTACTTGAAATCTGCTCTTTAAAATGAGGTCCTTACTGCATTCCGTACCTTAATTGCTTCGATGTATAGTTCTTGAGGTTAATATTTTCCATCTTTTTACACACCCACACACCCACACCATTGCTATAATGCACTTTGTAATTTCAACCCTGGCAGTACTCACTAACATTGTTGCTCCCAAAAAATTCTTTATGTGCAACACTGTGCATTCACTACAGTGACAGAAGCAGCATTTCTCTCTTTTTTTTTACATTCCCAGGCCTTGGTCCAGTATACCTGAAGGAGTGTTTCCACCCCCATTGCCCAGCCCAGACACTGAGGTCCAGCGCCAAGGGCCTTCTGGTGGTTCCCTCACTGCGAGAAGTGAAGTTACAGGGAACCAGGCAGAGGGCATTCTCAGTAGTGGCGCCCGCCCTGTGGAACACCCTCCCACCAGATGTCAAGGAAATAAACTACTACCTGACTTTTAGAAGACATATGAAAGCAGCTCTGTTTAGGGAAGTTTTTAATGAGTGATGTTTGAATGTATTTTTAATGGTTTGTTTGAAGCTGCCCAGAGTGGCTGGGGAAGCCCAGCCAGATGGGCGGGGTATAAATAAATAAATTGTTGTTGTTGTTGTTGTTGTTGTTGTTGTTGTTGTTACTACTACTACTGCTGCTATTTTTAACTTATTTTAACTTAATACTTACATTTTTAAATTTTAATGTTGGGTATTTGTGTAATTATTTCCCTTACTGGAAGCTTTGCAAAACTGTGTGAACTAGTGGTGCTCAGATTTGATTATATTCCAAGACAGTTGCAGTTGTTTCCCTCTTTGCTAGAGGAACTTTGACAGTCTTATCGTATAGCCCAGTATATATGGCAAATGTTCTCAACACAACAGCCAAGATTTATTTGCTTTATTTTGATATGAAATGCTAGTTGGGGGGGAAATGCTTCTGTATGGCTTGAAACTGCTACCTGGATTTATCTTGCTGTACGTGTGCTACCCAATGCACACACTGCTGGCCTTAAGAAACAACCCCAGAATAGAAGTTCAAGTGAATTGCTATCATCTTTGCCCTTCTGAATAAGACTTCCTTTCCCTGCTCCTCATAGATTCTCTAGTACTTTATTTCTAATGGAACGTGGCGATGCTGGAACACTAACCTGTCTCAAAAGCATGCCTTCTGTCTTTGAAACCATTTCCTTTTAATCTCAAATGACTGTGAGCTGGTAGAGAGATGCCAGAGCTGGTTCACACATCCATGAATGGTGCTTGGTGGCTCATCTCATCTCATCTCTTAATTATTCAACTCTTGATGACCTGCAGCCAAACGTGTGAATTTTTCTCACTGGAAAGCACCATGTTTGTGGTGATTTTCAAGGGACAGGGCTGGTCCAATGTATTTTTATGCTTGAGGTGTGGTACAAGATAGCACACCCCCATTCTATGTTCAGATGCCAACCAGAATAGCAGTTGAATCTTACTTTCATACAGGTGACAGGATAGCATCCTCCAGAATCATGAGGGTTTACAGGGTGCAGGGCAGAGGATATGGCACACATAAGGTTTCAGACCCAATCCCTTGGCATCTCCAGTTATTGTTGTTGTTGTTGTTTAGTCGTTTAGTCATGTCCGACTCTTCGTGACCCCATGGACCAGAGCACGCCAGGCACTCCTGTCTTCCACTGCCTCCCGCAGTTTGATCAGACTCATGTTTGTAGCTTCGAGAACACTGTCCAACCACCTCGTCCTCTGTCACCCCCTTCTCTTTGTGCCCTCCATCTTTCCCAACATCAGTGTCTTTTCCAGGGAGTCTTCTCTTCTCATGAGGTGACCATAGTATTGGAGCCTCAGCTTCACGATCTGTCTCCAGTTATTATTATTTATTAAATTTATATACAACCCTTCATCCAAAGACCACAGGGCGTTTTACAATATTATTTAAAAAACCAGGTAGTAGGCAATGGGAACGACCTTAGCTCATGCTCAGGAGAGCTTCTCCCTGTCGGAATAGACAATGCTAGACCAGGTAAGCAGAACAAGTGAATTCATGTACTTCCTACAGAGAGAGTGGCTTTTCACACACCTGTCATTAAGATAGCCATTTAGGCTGGATGCCTTTACACTGTGCATTTCCTAAGCCCTGCCCTTTTGCATAGCCTGAGGTTGAGTGGGTGGGTAAACATACATAGTAAGATCATATTGCATTTTTATTATTATTAACTAAACATCACCAGGGGAATGTGGAAAAGGAGATGTGCAGGTATGATTTGTGCCATCACTTCTTCCAGCCTTCATTTACATTTGAATTTGGTTGGCTAGTCTGCAATAGAACCCCCCTCCCATCTCTCTCTCTCTCTCTTTGCAGATATTCATGATTATGTTTAATCCAACACAGTAATCCACAGGAGGCCTCTTGATTGCTTTCAGAACTATAGCAGAGAAATGCACCAACGGCATGAATGAATAAGTTATCTCAATAAAATCACATCAGAATATGGTATGTGTCAGCCGCAGGCTTCGGCAAGGAATTCAGAGAGAGGTTGTTCCTTAGCACTGCTGTTTTATGTGACATATCTGCTCTTTATCCTAGGTCGCACTTAAACAAATTTATTCTTAAAGATGCAGTCCCAGCACCATGATTTTCAAATGTTATTTGTCAGGGCTTTGAAAGTGACATGCTTTGGTGAAGTGTCATCTTTGCTACATGAGCCTAGTGATGAGGAGGCCTGTCTGACTCCAGAAATGATCTGGAATGAATGGGTTGGATCCACAAATGGAAGGGCTTATTATATTTGCAGATCCAGTGGAGACTTCAGCTTGAGGAAGAAGAGGTGATTTTTGTTGATTCCCTCTGAAGTCCCCAGCACTGGGAGGTGTCAGCAACACCATTGCCTGCCTTCCCTACTGGATTCTGGATGGTCATTTTAGACTTTTCCTAGATCTGTAACTCAGGGCATTGCATTTTAAGTAAATTAAGATGGCAGCCTGACACCACGGATAGGAACCAGAATTGGCTCTGCTTCAGAATCGGCACTGGATGATCACCCATTGCTAAAATGTTCATCTGGGGATTCAGCAGGAAGGTCAGTGTGTGGTGGCATAGCTAGAACAGGCCCTTCTACACCCTTGAGTCCCTTAGCCTGTGCTTGAGCTGGTAGACTATTGTCAAAGGGCCTGGTGAGTCTATACCCTAAGGGAGCTGGGCATGTTTAGCCTGGAGAAGAGGAGGTTAAGGGGTGATATGATAGCCATGTTCAAATATATAAAAGGATGTCACATAGAGGAGGGAGAAAGGTTGTTTTCTGCTGCTCCAGAGAAGCGGACACGGAGCAATGGATCCAAATTACAAGAAAGAAGATTCCACCTAAACATTAGGAAGAACTTCCTGACAGTAAGAGCTGTTCAACAGTGGAATTTGCTGCCAAGGAGTGTGGTGGAGTCTCCTTCTTTGGAGGTCTTTAAGCAGAGGCTTGACAACCATATGTCAGGAGTGCTCTGATGGTGTTTCCTGCTTGGCAGGGGGTTGGACTCGATGGCCCTTGTGGTCTCTTCCAACTCTATGATTCTATGAATCAGGACGCACATATTTCAGTGCCGTGCTCCTCTGTGAGCCAGCTGGGACTTCCCCACCCCAACCCCATTCTGCTACTGACAACAGTTCCCTCAGTAAGTGCCAGACCAGTGCCTCCAGCTCCTCCTTCTCTTCACCATCATCATCATTGTCAGCTTCTTCTCCTTCTCTAGCGGGGCATCATTGGGTGGAGAAGGCATGGCCTCTGAGCCCAGCAGGGGCAGCCTGATCTGTACCACCACCAGCTCTCTCTTCTCTGCCTCCAAGGGCTCTGGTGCTTTCTTTCACATGAAAGTCATGTGTCTTTTGGTGTTGAGCTCTTGCGGGAGTCAGCTGACTCTCGTGAAAGCTTGGCACCAAAAACAAGACATCCAATCAGAAGCTGGGATGACTTCTGTAATTCCGGGATTTCCCAGTCGAATCAGAACTGTTGACAGGTATGTGGGTACCTGTGAGGATGATATGTGGGTGCTAGCTGAGATAACCACCCGGGACACCAGACAGCTTTACAAGATTTATTAAGTCCCCAAACTATGTACAATCCGGAGCTCTTAAAAGCATGTCTTCCTCAGTCAATATCAGTTGCCGGAAGTGGATCCTGCCTCTTACCTTTCCAGCATAGAAACTTTCAGACCCCCGCCCTTTTCCTCCTCTCCCTACGTAAAGACCGAGGCATCGGAGGCTGTTCCTTTCTGTCTCTTTGGTCTTTTCTGACAGCCCCTCCTCATCTTCTCTCTCTGATGAAGTGCAGCTGCTCATTAAAGGAGGCGGCTCCCTGTACATTCCGATCTCTCCCCACTTCTCAGCCAACAGTTCCCTGACAGTACCATTGTGAAGTAGTAAATCACAGCTTCAGACCGAGCCAGGGCAATCTGAGTTCTTTCATAAAGCTCCCCGGACCATTCACAGCACTTTTGAAACCTACTGTGCTTGCAGAGATGGTCTCTGTAGTGAGGGAGACAGCTGAGCCACCATAGTAGCCCAAGTTAAGAAGGGGGACAGTCAGGCCTTTCCCCACTTGAATCCTGCCTGAATCAAAATATTTACCTGAGTACAGAGCTCTGTACTGTTGGACCCTCTGATCTTAACTGGTATGTTTCGAAATATAACTTGATGTGCCAAAGATCATTAAGATGGGCTGCCATATTTCAAAAAGTAAAATTCCTGAAGACGCAAAAATTGTAGAAGTTTTTTTTAGGAAATCACCAAAATCGTTGAGGACATATCAATGTATTTCCTAGGCTATCCTGACTTATAGGCCTCTACATCACAATGTTGCATGTGTAGGTCCCCAGGCCACCCCTCAAATAACTTCACACATAACACGTAATTTTAGTTTTGGTTTTTGGGCACTATTTTGGCCACAACTTTATTAAAATACAAAATCAGTGAGTGGTTGTTTAGACATTGGTTATGACTATCTGTCCCCCCACCTGGGACAGAACCGACATCCTGAGGTCCGATCCGTAGCCAGTAGAAGAGAAAGTCAAACTTGGGGGTCATTTGAGCTAAGCGTCGGACCCACGCCGCTCACCCCAGCAGCTCCCCGAAAGCTTGCCTGCCCGGTCCTATGACAAGGATTCCCATAACAGGGATTGGGCGGCCCTGGTCCCATAACAGGGATTGGACGAAATCGTGGCAAGCCCCAGGATTCCTTTAACGGAATTCCCTTCAGCGCAATAGGAGGGGCAGGCCCAGCCTGACTCCTCAACCACCAGCATATTATAACCAATGCCTAACCGCAACCTTACAAGTTGTGACGAATTGCTGAGCAGTAGGCAAAAACCAAATGGCACAGCCAATCACCAAATGACAAAATTCCTACTAGGCCCCTGCTCCAAAGCAGACGACCCCATGACAGGCAAAGCAAGGTCAACCGGAAAGAGGGCGGGCGGGCGGGCGGGTGATCCGATGCACTCTGCAAAGAGAAAGAGAAACCAGAGTGCACCAATATTTAAGGACTATGGTCCCACCCACCCAATTTGCAACATACAATTTGCCCCAGCAACCCGGTTACCCAATCATGATGCCAGGCAACAACTATTAACCTGCCTGGCAACAAGAGGCCTGGCCTGGTGGCCCACACTGCAACACGTGCTCTCATTTATTGGAGAACACGCTTTGTCACCAATATGGACTATGCGGAAAGGTAGTCTTGTTACCTGCCTTCATAGAGTTTAAATATCCAGGCATCCTGCATATGAGCACAACACTCATTCATCAGCATTTGGCTGATCCCCACACAGAGGAAAATTATTCTTCTCAGCAGCTCAGTACTGCCTGTTGCATTATATATCTCAGTCATTCTGAGCAAAAAGCCTGCCTTCCCATTCATTAAGATCTCAAAAGCCATACAATGAAAGGTAAAAAAATAACAGGATGAAGGTTGGGAAACTTTCAACCCAGCCTCCAGACATCAGAGAGGCAGCATTGAAGCCTGCAGTATTCATTCTGTGGCAGGAGTTATCCTTTCAGTGCAACTTTTGGATGGGAGGTTATCTCAGATGTCTTGTTTGAGACAGCTGTTTCACAAAAAGAAGCTGTTCTCCATTGTTCTCACAAACAGAACCTCCAGGCAAGGCTTCATCTCCCCACCAAAACTAGACTATTGTAGCAGAATTGGGGGGAGAAAAGAGAGTCTTCTCTGCTGAGAGTTGCTAGGCAACTGCCACTCGACTCCACTTACTGGGAGGGAAACTGTGACTAGAACAGAGGCACAGATATATCCTGCTGTTGTAGGGCTCAGTCAACTTTTTATAACTTTTGGGTTTTGTATCCCAAATCTCTATTTTTGGGAGGAGGCTTTTCGTTTTGCCAAAACGGGACACACACACACACACACACACACTGGATATAGGGAGGGCTGGGACTGTTTAAAAATAACTTAATATATTGTATGCAGTCAGCCCTTGCTGGCTGGCAAACTCTTTAGAACTCGTAACAAATTAATTAAGCAGAATGCGGATTGTGATCAGACCAGTCTGCAGATGGAATGGAAACAAGTGTGTTTCTTTCATGTTTTGGAGTATTTGTGTATTGGATATAAGATATAAGGTGGCTAGAAAGTAAAATCGGAGAGTTTCTTTCAGGGCTAATTGGGTTAGGAGGATCTCAGAATCAAAGATCTTATACACTCTGCTGGAGGATGTGGAGAGAGCTGCATATCTGATGTAAAATCCTACGAAAAACTTAGGGAAACACTTAGTTAATGGCTAGCTGGAAGCATTTTTCTTCCTCCTTTGGGAATTGTTTTGTGTGCACGTAACCATTTGCATGTTAAAAATAGAGTGTCACATTTCAAGAAGCGTAAATCAGAACACAAACAAATTGTTAAGTTGTTGTTTTTTTAGAAATTTCCCAAAGTTGTTGAGCTTTGTTGAGCTTCCACCAGACGTATGGCAGCAACTCTTAAAAAACAAACATTTTTTAAACAAATCCTTTTAGTAAACTTATAATCTTGAATCATGAAGCCTTGTGGCAGATGCAAATTATACAAGCACTTGTAAGAGCAGTGAAATAACTGATACAAGACATAGGTGTTGGATGAAATCAGGCCAAATCTTTATGGACTACAGCAGAAAGCAGGGTTGGCATAGAAGTATGATCATTTCTTCAATTCACTCAGCCCCTGCTGGTGCAACAGTATGCCATTGGGGATGGGGAATCACCCGGCGCTGAACCCTTTTATGACAAGCATCTAGGGGGCTCATTGGGTGACCAAGGGAGAGACTTCCACCTAGAAGAGGCCCTCAGGGTGGTTCGTGATCACAGCATGGGGAAAACATAACAGTGCTCCCCCACTGCTCTCCAGGTTGCATGCCACCAAAGGCATCCCATGTGCAGATCACATCCAGAACAGAGCTTATTTTACCCACCTGCACTTAGGAGCCGACTCTGAGAGAAGTGTTCAGATGCCCAAGTGAGTTTTAGGCTGTTCTGTGGAGGCAGCCTGGGAGAAATAAGTATTTCCATCTGGTGGTAGCAAAACAGGGAAGGCAAACAGAGGGGAGCACTCTGGCTGGCCCACACACCTTCATTCACAGAGACAAGGGCACATCTGAAAAGTTAATAAAGTCATTGCTCTTCTGTGACTTTTGCCTTTAAAAGCAAAATGGTGGATGATTGGCATCCTTACCAATTGGCTCCTTGTTTACTAACAATTAGAAATCAATACGTCAATCAATTTGCTTTCATTTTGCTGTCCCCCCCCCTTTCCCTTGGTTTGTGTTTGTTCTGTTCATAGTTTGAAAACTTTTAGGAGAGTTCAGTAAATGGTCTTTCCATTATCCTTCTCCCTCAGTACAGTTGTATGACTTTCCCCCTTTTATTCAAATCCCTTTCCATTTACCAACGAATGGAATCTACTTTAATTATTTGTTTTTCATTCCATTTGTCTTCCATTATTTATCCTTTGCCATGTTCAGACTTCTTGTAGTCTGAGAATTGTAGCTCCATGATGCAACTAGGAGTTTTCTAACAACTCTCAGCACCCTTAACCTTCATTCAATTTATCCCACCTGAGACACTTTCTATTGTGCAATCCACACATAAGTAGACCTACAGAATAGTCCTTCTAGGATATTGCCAAGAAGTGTCATCTGTACAACCAGTCAGTCACCATTTACTGTTTTCCTTCTGGAAACAAAATAAGAAAACCCTGAAGAATGCGATGATCCCCAAATCCATTGATTTCCCCCCATTGGGGTGTGTTTACTATCCCAGACAATGTTAGTGGCTCCAGGTAGTAGAACATCCCATAATTTTTTTATAGACAAATGGTCAAGGAAATGTGAAGAAAGTGTGTTGGGTTGGCACAAATCACATCTGTCTAACCAAGGAGAGTTTTGCTCCAGACTTCTTAATTGTTTATTTTATTAAATTTGCATACTGCCCTTCATCCGAAGATCACAGGGCAGTTCACAATATAAATATACAAAATGAGAACACAAAATACATAATAAAAGCAAGAACAAAAACAAACCAATAACACTTCTCTCACAAACACATTTAAAAGATCATGTTAATCAGCCCAAGCCAGAGGCATGGTTGAAAAGAAACATTTTTGCTTGGCGCCTAAAGATATGTAATGAAGGTACCAGGCAAGCTTCTTTGGGGAGAGTGATCCACAAATGGGGAGCCACCACAGACAAGGCCCATTGTGGAGTTGGGAAAGCACCCTACAAAACGATTAGCATTATTTAATGTCGGTACTCAGTTTTAATGAAGTTCTTTCCTAGTCAGTTTATATTATCAAAAAAAATTAATTTCTTCCAGTGATTTGTAATTGAAGGTTTGTTTTCCTCTCTGAAGATTTCTACGCTCAAGCGGTGTATACATTTTATGAAATAAACAAATAAAACAAAATAACCCCCCACATGGTGGGAATCTCATTTGGCTAGAAAATTAATCCCCCAAACCATTAGTGAGATCAATGTCCCCCCCTACATACTGAATGACAGTTAACAACTACAGATCCCATGATTCTTTGGGGAGAAACCATGATTGTTAAAGTGGTATAATCGTGCTTGAACCATAAGGTGCAGACTTGACATCTTTCCGCAGGGCCTGCAAGACAGAGCTGTTCCACCAAGCCTTTGGCCAAGGCACAGCCTGACTCCCTCCTTTGGCAATCTTCACAGAACTCTAGCCCAATGGTTGCCATCAATTTGATTTGAATTAATTTTATAATGAAATGATTTTAGAATGTTGTATTATTTTATTGTTGTTAGCCACCCTGAGCCCGGCTTCGGCTGGGGAGGGTGGGATATAAATTAAAAAATATATTATTATTATTATTATTATTATTATTATTATTATTATTATTATTACCACACACGCACTACTGTTTTTTGCATGTTACTTTTTATTCATTTCCAGTTGTTTCCCCTCCCAGTTTCTTGCTTGTTTGTTCAAAGCTTTATCCCCCTCTCTTCATTTTTGGAGTATCTGTAGATTTCATGATGTTAAATTATTGCTCTTTGGTATTACCAATACTTTTACTATGGTTTATTCCTTCTTCCTCTAAGCCTGCTGCTTCCCCATCCCCAACCCTGTTTTTGTCTTAAGCTCTCAGTTTGTACCGCTCATTGCCAGGCTGTTATTACCTAGTTACTGGAGGGAATGTCCCTAATGTTACCAGTTTTCAGACTGATTGCCCACAAAACAGGGGGCAATCAGTCTGACAATCAGGGACAACTGGGAGCTTAAGTTATTTCTATTTTATCCACTTCAAAATGGTGAAGTCTTCCCTCATGAGAAAAACTATTGCATCTACCATTCTGAAAGTTGGCAAGCTTCATTCCCCCCAGAAGGGACTACTATGCCTGCAAATTGCATTCAAATCTGGCAGTAAAGTAAGTTAGATAGTCCCACCTCTTTAAAATAAATGTTAAAGGTTCACTGCATGAAGACTCCTGGATGGCTCTCTCTGCAGTTTGGCAGAATTAACCATCCCGAGGTAGGGAGGGGGAGATCCTTTGTCTGCTTATGTGAAAAGGTTTTGTTTTGTTTCTTGCATTTTGGGATTCCACAGTATAATTTGGGGGTGGGGAAAGTACTTTGGATTTAATAGGTCTGATTTGGACCTCAATAATTATAAAGATGTGGAGCACACCTGGAACTGATCGGATTGATTCCCAGTGCTGCAGTGCATACCCTCAGTGTATATACAATATGAATACAGTGGTACCTCGGGTTACATACGCTTCAGGTTACAGAAGCTTCAGGTTACAAACTCCAACCCAGAAATAGTACCTCGGGTTAAGAACTTTGCTTCAGGATAAGAACAGAAATCGTGCTCCGGCAGCACGGCTGCAGCAGGGGGCCCCATTAGCTAAAGTGGTGCTTGAGGTTAAGAACAGTTTCAGGTTAAGAACGGATGAAGTCGCGCCAGTCTCCCCAGGCTTGCGAAGAGGTGCGCGAAGCCCGGGCGCGCTCTTCAGCGCGTCCCAGGCTTCGGAATGCAGGCAGCTCCACGCAGCCGTCGGGAGCCCAGCACGACTTCGCGCCAGGCTCCAGATGGCTGCGCAGAGCTGGGCGAAGCCCGGGGCTGCAGGCACCTCCGCGTAGCCATCGGGAGCCCAGCGCGACTGTGCGCCGGGCTCCCAAGGGCTGCGCAGAGCTTCTTGAAGCCTGGAGAGCAAGAGGGGTTCGTGCACACCGACCCCTCTCACTCTTCAGGCTTCAGCGAAAGCCTGCATTCGCCCCATAGGATGCACACACATTTCCCCTTCATTTTTGGAGGGGAAAAAGTGTGTCCTATAGGGCGAAAAATACGGTAAGTACTTAACCCGAGGTACCACTGTACACAAATAAATAAATTTATTCTAAAGTTGCAATAATTTCAATATTTTCTCTTTAAAAAAGGAAATGCAGTTTAACTGATTGTTTATTGTGAGGAAGATTTTTAGCCCCCCACAAAATATCATGTGACCATTCGCACCAAGGAATAGTACTGATTTATGACCAGGAATATATTTTAGTTATATAGTACCTCACCAATGCTTATATATAGTACTAAATGAGTTCTGCAATTGGTAATGTTCTCATACCGTATTGAATGTCCTCCTTCATTATCTGTAAACATTACCATTAGTCTTACGTATACTCTATGGAGTGTTGAAGTCTCGGGTGACATTTCGAAGTGTTTATCTTGCATGCAGCAGCCTCCAGTCACTGTACTTCAGATGCTACCCTTTGTTTCTTTCTGCCTCTGAAGTGGGCCAAAGAGAAGAAATGTTGTCTTCCTTTGGAATTACTGTTAGCTAAAAAGAGGAAATGTCACTATGCCATGATTGTTATCATCTTTTTTCATAAAAAGGTTAAGCTGCTATTAGTGGTTGCATGCGAGAGTCTTTAGTTAAATTAAAGGAATAAGCACAGCTCTGAATAAAACGTTGCAGCACTGCCTCCCTAGACAATTAACAGCTTTGTTGTTGACTTGTATTTAACCAACTTTGTTGGTATTTTTTGGAAAACAAGGCTATCTGTCTGACAAAGAATCACAAAAACCTGGGAATCAGCTAGTTTGGTAAAGAAAAATCATTTTATACGTGTTGTAATGTGATATAACACTGTGGCACCAGATGGTGCAGTGGAGTCCCGTCTTTCCCTACCGGATTTCCCTGTATGAGTTTACAACGCGTTTAACTGAATCGCTTCTTGGACGTTTCTAGATCCAGCCCTGCTGTCTTCTTTTGTCAAAACAAATAAAGATATCATTTCTAGTTACAGGTTGGTAGCCATGTTGGTCTGCCGTATCTGAAACAAAACAAATTTAATTTAATTTAATTTGAAAATTCCTTCCAGTAGCACCTTAGAGACCAACTAAGTTATTGGTATGAGCTTTCATGTCCATGCACACTTCTTCAGATACCTATCATTTCTGTTATTCTGGTTCTGGTCATTCTTCCTTTGTGTAACCCTTGAGTCATTTTTAACCCTGTCCTGTATCCTCAGTGGGAGGATACACCCATGAATGGAAATCTTTATCTCAGCATCCTGTTCTCCACCAACAACTGAAGGCAGCCCTGTTTAGTGAAGCTTTTAATATCTGATGAATTATTGTATTTTAATATTTTGCTGGAAGCCGCCCAGAGTGGCTGGGGAAAGCCAGCCAGATGGTGGGGTATAAATAACAACAACAACAACAACAACAACAATAATTTGTAGGAGCACAGCAGTGCATGTACCCATTTACTAACAATGGGAGCCTTATGCACATCTCCCATTTTCAGATGTAGTCCTCCCCACCTGGAGCTACACTGGTAGTTTGGGTACAAAGGTATGGGTCATGCCCATTGTTTCAAATCTTCCTAGTATAAAGGTTGTAAAGCAATTCCACTCTGAAAAATGTACCAGGAGGGTCACACAGCTAGAGATGAGTTGATATGTATAGGTATCAGTGCGGATTGTGCATTCCGGTCAACTGCTTCCTGCAGCAAGCATAAAGTTACTCCTGTGACGGACCTTGGGTTCTCCTCCTGGAAACCCGGATGCCAAATAGGGTTGGGTGCTGTGTCAACCAATCAGGAGGGAGTAGAGAGCAAAAAGTTAGAACCTGACAATTAAACTGTCAGTTAGAGTGGACATCAAACAGGGCTGGGATTGGTCTTAAAAAAGACTTAGCTAGGGATTAGCTGGATGGTTAGGGGTTTGCTAGACAGGGTAACCTAGATTATTTCCCTGAGAGGAAGGAAAAAGTCATGGAAGGGGCCGCAAGTGTTGTATTGGCTTAGTAGAACAAATAGCCATTCTAGGAGGAAATAGTTTAACTTGAAGCAGGTTTAAAGTGGAAGTTTTAAGGCCAGTTCTTAATTATTTATGTAAAGTGTTTTTGACTGAGATGAAGTATTGCTTCTCATAACAGTAAGCTTTAATCCTCATCAAGTGTGTTTAAATAAACTTCCATTTAGTTTAGATGTCTCATCCTTGCCTTAATCCTCTGGCTGAGGGGAAAGTAGTTAAGAGTCCTTGCTGCTGGATATTAGCAAATGCTACCTCATACAGATTCATTGACCTCTCAAGTGTTACTGACAAGGAGTGTCTAAGCCCAGTAATGTTACCTAGTTCCTGTTATGTACTGAAGTTCTCACCCTGGGCCAGCAGGGGGATACTGTAGATTCGTTTTCACTCAGGTCCACATATGCAAATAAGGGATTGAAAGTGACGTTCAGTGATTGGATATTTACAGAAAATGGTTACTGTTGAGTTCTAGTGGAGCTCTATATAAGCTGGCTGGCTGAACCCTTCAGTTCAGTTCTGGCCTATGAATAAACAAGATCTGTTTGAAGAATCGCTGTGTTGTCTGATATGTTCACCCACAACTTAACAGTTCCCATCTTTATTGAGGGAGCTTGCCACAGCTTCATTGATGCTACTTTCATTTGTATGGCTTTAGAATAGCTCCGTTACTGGAATATGGGGATCTACTATCTGGATGTCTTACGTTTCAGAGAGGAAAATGCAGGCAAGTAATTTCCTTGACCCTGTTTGTTCTTGGGCTAGCACAAGTTACCATGCATAATAGTTGGCAGTGAGATAGCAACAGGGGTGCCAACTTGAACAAAATATTGTGGGGGCCCAGGTAAGCCCCGCCCCGCATAATCAATCACATGATACAGTGCCCACACACCATTTGAATGGGAATGCCCATCAACTTTGTGGGTGCCTGGCCCCCTTAAATGTTTTATTGTGGGGGCCGAATCCTCCACGGCCCCTGGGAGTTGGCTCCTATGGACAGCAACATGAGATAGAGTCCAATTTCAGTCGTGGAAGATTCTTACCTTCACAAATAGTTCAACAAACAGATTGCCTGCTGTGCAGAGGCTTTTTCTGTTGGCCTCCACTGACTGGCATATTATGAGACCTCATTTCCGAACTAAAGATCAGGAATCAAAAGAAAAGGGAGGTAACAAAGTTGCCTGGCCTTGGTGATGTTGAAGGGGACAATTGCAATGTGCGCACACAGCCAGACATTTCCCCCTTTTCGGTCCTAGTACCAGGGCTGGCCCACCCATCAGGCAAGGTGTGGCAATCACCTCAGGTCACATGATCCACAGGGGCAGCAGATCTGGCCAAGGAATGCATTGCCTGCTGCCGCGGCTGCAATCGCAATGCCAGTGGCAGCTGTGGTGTGCTCCTTGGAGGACAGATCTGCTGCCACCTCTGGAAACATCCCAGTGATGCCTCCATAGCAGTCCTTTGGCAAATAAGAGGTCTGATGGTCTCCTCCCATCCCTAGGGAGGAAATGATGGGGGCTGCCCTCTGGGAGGTCCTAGGCTTTGCACTCACACGCCGTGATTCAAAGTGGGCCCCTCTGCCCCCTATGACATACTTTGATTCCCACTTCAAACACCAGGTAAAGTTGATTTGATTCCCCCACATTGTTCACTATGTAGATCTTCTTCTCACCCCTTCTTCTCTGGTGGGGGGGGGGCTGTGCCATTTTGTGGTTCACCTCAGGTACCAAAATGTATTGGGCCAGGCCGACCCCATCTAGTACCAATTACCGACAATGGCTGACACATATTATCTACTGCACCAGAAGTAGCTCAAGGTAGGGCTATTTCCTGGCTCATCTAGAAGCCTTCAAAAGTCTTCAGACCAACAAGGAGGATGAAGAAGAAGAAAAGGAGCTCATGGCCACAAACACATAAAGAGAGTTGCTTAATTGGGTGTTGAAGGATGGGTAACACCATGGAAGCAAAATTCAGAGATTCTTCCATGTTACATCACACCTGAAGGCACACACTAATAGCAACTCTTTTAAGCATACTACATAGCTGATTATTCGAACTTTTGTTTTAAATGTGTATTTCATTCTTGTTTTGACCAAGAACATTTAAAAAATGAAGGCTCATTTCATCTTCCTGACAACTTTCCTGACAGCACAGACAACTTTCCTATCATAGTATTCAATCCCACAGTATTTTAAACAAACCCATTGGCTTGTGAATTTTGATGATTATTTTGCCATTCCTTCTTGATCATTAATCTCAAAATTCACAATGCTGCCAGGCTCTTAGACTCTTTCAGATTATTATGAAGCAGAAGGCATTAAAACTAAAGCAACAAGAGAGCCAAAGATAATTGCTGTTATGTTCTTGGCAAGGAAGGTACACAGTCATGCAACAGAATTTTAAAAAGGCATAATTATGACAGCAGGGGTGTCTATATGTATTATATATACCCTTATTAAACGATACATCCCTTAACTGTAGTGTGTGCATTGTTCGTTTCAGCCCTGTGAGCTGGAATGGAATATTATAAAAACCTTCTTTATTAATTTGTTGATTTATTTAGCCTCCCCTTAGTAAAGAGTTTTGTTTCTTGGAATAGGCATTGCAATTATTAATTGAAAGAAGCAGATTTTCATTTAGCCTTGCTTCTTTTTTGGAACAAACATCCAAGGAAATGTCATTCTTCCATTTGGGAAACAATCCCAATTTGTTGTGACTGAGATAGAAGTTCTTAAGTACCTCCACAAAAGAACACAACTGTCTTGCTGGATCAGACCAAAGGCCCATCTACTCCAGCATTCTGTTCCTACAATGGTCAATCAGATGAGTATTGGAAGCCCACAAACAGTACACAAGAATAACAGCACTCTTTCTGCATGTGCTCCCTGACTACTGATATTCAGAGGCATATCACCTCTGATACTGAAGGTCATACACAGCCATCTTGGCTGTTAGTCATTGTTAGCCTAGTCCTCTATGAATTTGTCTAAGCCCCTTCTAAACTCACTTGTGGTTACATGGAGTTGGGCTTTTGCAGAGGTGGCAACAGTGTTGTGGAATTTTCACCCTGCTGAAATAAGAGAGACCCCATCAGTACAGTGGTACCTCAGGTTAAGAACTTAATTAGTTCTGGAGGTCTGTTCTTAACTTGAAACTGTTCTTAACCTGAGGTACCACTTTAGCTAATGGGGCCTCCTGCTGTCGCTGCACAGCCACACGATTTCTGTTCTCATCCCGAAGCAAAATTCTTAACCCAAGGTACTATTTCTGGGTTTGCGGAGTCTGTAACCTGAAGCGTCTGCAACCCGAGGTACCACTGTATTGGCATTCCATTGGCTCCTGAAGACATACTTGTTTACGCATGCATTCCCCTGAACTTCAACTTCTGGTCTTACTGTTTACATTGGTTTGTTGTTGTTTTAATTGTTATAATTGTCATGCTTTTTAACCAACTTGTTTTGCTTGTATACTTTAATTGAGGATGCTTTAGTGCTCTGAACTGGTCTTACATGCAAATCTTTTTAACTTACCTCAAGTGAGATGTGGTCAGAATTGAATCCATTACAACATACCCAGAGTAAGTTAATCATGCTGATTTCAGTGAGTTTGTTCTGAGTTTGGCTTAATTGGATATAACTCTTTAACCCTGTCCTCCAAGTGCTTGAAAATGTATATTGTAAAATGAGGTAAACACCAGAAATTGTTCCCTTCAATGCTATGAGGGAGATTTGGCAGCTGGTTAAATATTTTCCCACAATTTCTTTTTTTGTGTTTGAAAATATTGTTCCCCTGTGTTTCTTCTATACATATTAGGTAGAATTGCAGTCTCATATATGTAAACAGGAAATACAGTGAAAAGCTTTTAGACATATTTCCATCAGGTGTGGAAAGAATAGACCTACTCTGAGTAAATGCAATTAATCTTGGAAAAGCTACTGTCAACATGGGATCTTCCCAGACCAAATTAGATTCTGTTGCCATTTCTGCTGGGATGATTCATTAACAATGTGAGCTCATGCATTTGCTTAACACTAGGGTTCTGACACAGCCTTGCAAAATGCACAGCAAATCCTGTTTAATAAATTGGCTGCTCCTCCCCCCTTTTAAACAGCTTGATTCATTTTAAAAAAGAAAGTTTCTTTATGTATAAACACCTAAAGCCACTTTGCCAGTTCAAATATGGCGTTTGCTGATTTGCTTCACACCATCCAACCTGCGTTTCTGATTTCTTTATATGTACACACATATATGATTTATTAGGACTGTGCATCAGATCCGGACAAATCCCACATCACAAAGCAAAGTGGCATGCTTCATTCTGAACTAAAATCTCCCTGGACCCAATCCATGCCAACAGCCAGAGGAAGAAGACCAGTGGGGGTTGCAGCTGCTTCTCCTTGATTCTGTAGCAGCTTCATATTTCAACTCTACAATTAAAAGACGATGATTCTTCTTTAAACAGCTCCCCCAAAATAATTCTGGGAGCTGTAGTTTGTTAAGGATTCTGAGACTTATTAGGGGACCCCTATTCCTCCTCCCCCAGAACTACAATTCCCTGTGAATAGGGATTGGTTGTTAAACTGCTATGGTACTTGCCAGAGGGCAGGTGAGCAAGCAGTGACAACAAAGAGAGGTTAAAGGTCTTGGATTTGGTAGTGCAGCCCTAGTGCCACATGGACGTTAGCACATGCCCAGGTTTGCTAACTCCCAGAGCCAGCCGTGTCATTGCTGCAAGTCTTCCCCCATGGAATGGGAGGCCTATGCATACAATGTCTTCCAGATTAGAGCCTCCGGACAATATTTAAGTTGTTACACTATACGTTGATGATATTACTCTGTTTTAGGTCTATTTTTCAAAGTTTCGTGCCAGGTTTATCTTTTCTACAGACTGCTGGAAAGCAAAATCCCTGGGAATGCAAAGTGTTCCTCTAATGATGGCACAGCAGGAGAGAATGAATAATGCTGGGCATGATTTGGGACTAAGAGGCGTCCCCAAAACAACCCAGAAGCTTCACTCAAACAATTTGGCTTTTTAAAAGAAAATATTATTGGAATGCTTCAAGTGATGTCCCAATTTAAAACATCAATCCAAAAGTTTTAATAACATACAAGAAGCTAATTTAGCATATTTTAACTCTCCTATATTGAGGCTGCATTAAAGTCATGGGTAGGGATTGATACTTCTGTCATTTTTGGTTTCTCAGTTTCTCATCCCCCCCCCACCCCAGTCTTAAATTAAGCCTCCACATTTCCTCAGAAATTTGCATTTTTAAAAATCCTCATGAAAATTTGTCAGCATTTGCATGCCTGTTTCTCTTAATATGCACATTTTTGTGTGTGCAGTTTTGACTAATGCACACATTTTTGAAAGCAATTTCTCTTAAAAATATTGCAGTTTTGTATGTCATTTTCGTTAATATATCCATTGTTATGCACACTTTATCCTAACACGTGCAATTCTGGGCTCATTACGACAGGAGAGCTGTATCACAAAATTCAGAGCAGTGCGAATTTGAAGGGTGGCTGTGTTTCAGTTTGCATATTTTTTCCAGACACTGTAAATTTGGTAAGATTTGCCTTTAATTATGAACTGAAACAAATTTCTCCCTCAACACTAGCTAGGGCTAGGGAACCTACAGCCTTGCAGGTGTGGTTCCATCTTATAGGCAGGGAATCCGGCGTGGTGTGGTGGTTAAGATTATCAGACTAGGACCAGGGAGACCAGTGCTCAGATCCCCACTTGGCCACGAAGCTCACTGGGTGACCTTGGGCCTGTCATTGCCTCTCAGCCTAACCTACCTCATGGTAGAGGAGGCAGGGTAGAAATATGTACACCAACCTTGATCTCCTTGGAGAAAAATGTGGGATAGTAGTATTAATTTTTGTGGCGATCACACAGGGTCCCTGGACGTCTGACGGTCTATTGATCCCTGTGCCACCACTATGATTGCCTCTTCTCTGCCACCACCCCGTTTCTCTTGAGGACACACGGAGTCCAGACAGTTGTTAACATTAACAAATAATCAAGTTTATTTTTAAATGCAGGAACAAGCTTATGGTTTCAGTTAATTTTTCTTGTCAGTTTTTTAATCTTAGTTCCTAACAACTTCAAACTGATTATTCCCAATTGTCTCTCTGACTTCACCTAACAATTCCTCTCACTCTCTCACAATACAACTCGATCAACCCCCAGACTTATCCCCCCTCTTCCTTCTTCAACTCCCAACTCTCAACTAACTTTCAAACAACTCCCCCTCTAACTTTTACTCCTCCCCTTGCATTCCCACTGGCCAATCATTTAACCATTTCCTTATGACCCATCCTAGGAGGCAAACACCACATAAACAAACAAACAAACAAACAAACAAACAAACAAACAAACCAGTGGCCTTTCCTTAGCAGTGCTGGCTGAGCCTGAGTTGGAATTCAGCCACATATAAAGGGCCACAGGTCCTCTCTGCATTATATAATGCTATAGTGTAAAGTAGGCAGGTTTGCAACCTGGAAAACAGGCATCTACTTTTAAACAAACTGGAAAAAGAACAGGTTGATTATCTGCAGCTACTTTCAACCCCCCCCCCAATTTTTTTTTGCTCATTTTTGCCCCCTTTCTCCATGCTTCCCCTACTGCTGGTGAAGGTAGAAATGGGCATTCAGGCTACCTCCAACTAATTCTTCCTCCCAACAACTGTATCGGTGTTTTTTTTTTTTTCCTTTCTGGTGCCAAACCTGATTAAGATTCCAGGGAGCAACAACATTTTGGCTGGATTCAGAATTGGCTCAGTATTTATTAGCTTTCTTTCAGAGTGCTTAGGAGAAAAAACAATTTGTTTTCCAAGGGTTCTTTCCCAGCCAGTAAGTGGTGTGAATGCATTTGTCTTTTAAAAAGCGCTTGAATTCAAGGATAGCAGGGGTGGCAACCTCCAAGTTAGGGTGCCTGATTTGGGACCCCCGATCAATGTTTTTCTGGCTCCCAACAGCCCGTTGCTTTTGGCAGTGGCACCCCAAAAACAATAATTACAGAGTTCTGCAGAAGGCAGAGCCCAGTGTCATGATGGTGTTGCAAACCATTTCCTCCCCACTCATCAAGTCGATCATCTGAGTAGAGAGGTGATGACCACCACACCCCCAGCTGATCTACATGGATCCACTAAGGAAAGGGTCTGTGTACCTTTGTGTGTTTGCCTGTGTGTGTCCTGTCTATGTGACCACATCCTGTCCATGGCTGGAAAGTAGCCCAGAGGGTGGGCTATGGCCAATATGGTCTCTGAGTCAATTACCCATGCCACCTTACTAGATGGGAAGTGCATAGGTGAAGTATACATGGAGTCAAGTGTGAATTTCATGCTCTTTATTCAGCTCATAGTAGCAATGAATGAATGTCTAGCTATATATATATTATTTACAAAATGGGCTCCGCATGATTGGCTAATTCCTGGCTGTTCCTGTCGGCCAATCAGGTTGCGCATTCACCTCCTCCAGAAGCCTGATTGGCTGCTCCTGCAGGCCAATGAGGTCGCTGATTCACTTCCACTTGGAGCTGGATTGGATGGTTCCTGCGGACCAATCAGACTGCTGCATTCTGGATCCCATTGTTCTAGGATTCAGCTCAGTACATAGGGCTTCCAAACATCTGGATTATCCCAAACATTACTGGGTGGAAATGTGATGTTTTGTCCTGGACCTTAGGCAAGTCAATTGAAAAATTGCATTTTTATAAAAAGAAGCTCAACAACTTCAGGGTGTTCTGGTTTTTACATTTTGAAATATGGCAACCCTACAAGGGACTCAGCTGTCTTATTACACAGTCGCCTGGAAGCAAATTCTTCTACCCATGGGTGTATAAAGAACATGTTTAAACACACTGACCCTTTGTTCACAGAATGCGTTGTGAAGGCTCTACTCAGAAATGTGACTCGATAAGTATGCTGCTGCTGTTTCTTTACACTGGCCTCAGAGTGGTATCCATTTTTGAAGGGAGGGTTATAAACAGCTTGAGCTCTTGCACATGCTTAGCCTTCATTTTCCTAAACAAATTAACTCTATTTTTGGCCACTAGATGGCAACAACATGACCATAATATTGTGCATCTTAAATCCATTATTTAAACATATTGTTGTATATTGTAAACTATTTTGCATAGTTTAAATCCAGGTGATTTTAGAAAACAACAACAAAGCAAAGCAAAAACCCTGCAGGTTTCCCAATTCATTGTGCCAAAAATGTACTTCTGGCCAAAGAGGACAATATTTTATTTGCTGTTGGCTACGGTTT
This sequence comes from Podarcis gaigeae, assembly GCF_964106915.1. NCBI lineage: Eukaryota > Metazoa > Chordata > Lepidosauria > Squamata > Lacertidae > Podarcis > Podarcis gaigeae. The sequence continues at coordinate 16,385,231 of NC_139682.1, read as the reverse complement.
CTCACGCAGAAAATAGCAAAGAAGCAGACCACCCCAAGATCTGCTCAGATGAGCAGAGTTTTGAATAGGTGGTTCTCTGGCTGAGCCAGCTAAGCCTGGGTTCAGACAGGACTATGCTGCCTGATGTCCTTCATCCAGACTCAGCCAAAAGTGAGGTAAGTTCTGAAGCAGGGGGATTTGGGAGAGGGGGTTGTGTTAGGGGCAAGTCAGAGCAGTGGGAGACTTACCCCTGTTCCAAACAGGGAGTCTTGATTTTAAAAAAAGAAAAAAAAATGTGTATCTGCATCTAATGTGTGGCCCAACTCAGATGGGTGGGGTATAAATAAATGATGATAATGAAGATGATGATGATGCCCCTTTCTGAAACTCATTTACAGTGGTACCTTGGTTCTCAAACTTAATCCATTCTGAGAGTCTGTTTGACTCCTGAAACTGTTCGAAAACCGAGGCACATATTCCGATTGGCTGCAGGGGGAGCGCAGCTATCGTATACCCTTGACCGAAGAACGGTACACTCCTTCTATCTGGGATGGTTGTCCTCTTCCACCGAGCGCGCAGCTTCGGGAGGGACGCACATGGAGCGGTGAGGGAGGAAGGGGACACCCGCCTAGCCAGCCAGATCAGTCGAATCAACCCTGGCGATCAATGGGGTGACAAATGTCGCAGCCAGATCGCCCTCACATCCCGATTGGCTGCAGGAGCTTCTTGCACTTAATCAGAAGCGGTGGGAGCTGAGTCGGACGTTTGGCTTCTGAAAAACATTCATAAAACCGGAACACTTACCGTATTTTTCGCCCTATAGGACGCACTTTTTCCCCTCCAAAAATGAAGGCGAAATCTGTGTGCGTCCTATGGGGTGAATGCAGGCTTTTGCTGAAGCTTGGAGAGCAAGAGGGGTTGGTGCGCACCGACCCCTCTGACTCTCCAGGCTTCAGGAAACTATCAGCAAGCCTGGGGAGCCCACAGGAGTTCCTGCAGGGCTCCCTAGGCTGCAGATAGCAGCCTGCTGCCCGGAGCGCGGGACGCGCTGAAAAACTAGGTGCGTCCTATGGGCCGGTGCATCCTATAGGGTGAAAAATACAGTATTCCAGGTTTGTGGCGTTCGGGAGCCGATGTGTTCGGAGCCAAGCCATTCGAGAACCAAGGTACCACTGTATTAGTGTGTGTTTTGTTTTGTTTTGTTTTGTAAATCTGCCAAAGAATAAAACAAAATAAAATTGCGATTAAAGGGTTTTCTCTGCGAGATGCAGGCCATGTGAACAGTGATCTGTGGGTACAGTGGTGAGACAGTCACCCTTCTTCTGAAAGGAAATGCTCTGCACCGTGGGTATGCACAAAAATGGGGTGGGGGGCTGAGGAGGGTCAGTTGGGAGGGGAGTGAGAAATGTCTCAACTTCCAACTTCATCTGGAGGCCTCCTGGCACCCCTCTGACCTTTTGGCATGGCTATTTCTGATCAACTTCATCCAATCTTAGAGGAACCCTGTGCCACATAGGTAAGGAGCATTTTCAGAGATATATGCAGCGCACATGCATTTCTGCAAGAGCGAGGGGGAGTTGAGGGAACTATCCTTTTATCTTACATTCAATAATGAATTTCCTGCACCACTTGATTTCATGCAGCCAAGGGAAGGCAGATGTTTCCAGACACAAATTCACCACTAGGGACAAAGTGTCATAAAAAATGAAGCACTGGGAGAGCAAAAGTTACTGCAATGTGAGAACTACCTCAATTGTTATGGAAGTATATCTGCATTGGCAGTTCTGCTGAATCAGATGACCAGAGCAGCACAGGGAGAAATACGCAGCTAGGAACCCGACGTTACCGTTAAATAAGAGCAAAAGAGCTAACACAATGGGAGGGATTTGTATGTGCTGCTATCTGATTCTGCCCCTTTCTGCATTTAATATTTATTAAGATATCTCTCGGGAAACAGGTGGCGCTGCGGGTTAAACCACAGAGCCTAGGACTTGCTGATCAGAAGGTTGGCGGTTCGAATCCCCGCGACAGGGTGAGCTCCCGTTGCTCGGTCCCTGCTCCTGCCAACCTAGCAGTTTGAAAGCATGTCAAAGTGCAAGTAGATAAATAGGTACCACTCCAGCGGGAAGGTAAATGGCATTTCCGTGCGCTGCTCTGGTTCACCAGAAGCGGCTTAGTCATGCTGGCCACATGACCCGGAAGCTGTACGCCGGCTCCCTCGGCCAATAAAGCGAGGTGAGCGCCGCAACCCCAGAGTTGGCCACGACTGGACCTAATGGTCAGGGGTCCCTTTACTTTTATCTTTAAGATATTTCCCACATTTCCAGTTCACAAATGGTGCCCATGCTGATCAGTGTAGAAAGATGGCCAACAAATTCTGATGCCCCCACAGATCATAACAGAATCCAGACAATAAATGTGCAAACAGAACGTGGGAAATTGCTTGTAGAACAGGTAACTGAAGAAAGTGAGCAAACATTTTCATTTTACTTTCTTAGAAAGCAAACCACAAACACAACCACTTTCACTCTCTCATGTAGGAACAGGCACACCTGGAAAAGCTCAAGATGGATCAAAGCCATGAAGTGAAAGTGGTGTTATCATCTGTGGGGGCATCGTACCTTACCCTACCCTATTGTGGATGGATAATATTGCTTGGGGATGAAAGATTTGTAACTCCATGCAATGGCCCAAATATATTAGATGTTAGGAGTTTGTCTTTTGTGTTTCTGTGTAGGTTCCATGACAAGTCTTGCCTCCCAAACTCCATCCAGGTCCCAGGTGGGTTTTTTCTCTCTTTGTATTTGTATGCCACTTTTCATACAAATAAATCCCAAAGCAGCTTACAAACAGTAAATAACATATAGTGGAACAGCACAAATACGGCACAAGTCATATAAAGCAATTAACAAATCACCAGCAAAACAATTGCAATCTATAAAACACTATTAGCAAAGCAGCAACTAAAAAGTAAGATAAGAATCACAATTACAGCAAAAGTCTTATGATTAACAAATCAGTACAGCATTTATAATCTTTAAAACCATATTAACAAAATAGCAAATAAAAAAAATAAGCTAAGCACTGTTGAGTTCATACACACACTCTCCACACACCCATGAAATATAACGTTCAATTCTATTAAGTTTGTTAAAATACACATAATACCTGTTGTTTTCCCCTGTGTGAGTCTGCTGGTGTTTCATTAGGGTTCCGGGATCTGGGAAAGTATTTCCACACTCTGTACATTTAAATGGTTTTCCCCTTGTGTGAGTTTGTTGATTTTGTTTAAGGTTTCCACCATCCGTAAAGCTCCTTGCACGTTCCAAGCATTTAAGAGGTTTCATTGTTGTTGTCAGTGAAATTACAGCTGGCCCTGCAGAGTTCTGCCTGCTGTCTCCACCACCTGTAGATCTCTCTGCATGTCCAGGGAGGGAACACTCACAGGTTGTGGGGGAAGGATGTAGGAGACAGCCTGTCCAGGTTAGTCATCCGTCTTCCCCCTTCCAGCCTCACAAAGTTTGCAGATTCAGCCTCTTGAACCCTTCCTGAGGAGCTCAGAAACCAAAACAAGCTGCAGGCTCCTGATCCACTGATGAAATGTACAGTGTCCTGCAACGCACCAGCTCTTGGGAAAGCGGGTGCAGGGTAGGAGAAGAAGTTGAGGCAACTCTGAGGAGGGGAAAGAAGTTTCTCTTTCTCCAGCCCACTGCCCACCTCTGTCAGATTTTATCTAAGAGTGAAAAAAGCAAAGTACAGAAATACTGAATTTGGAGTTGCTTATACATATTGTCTGGCATTGTGCAATACTTCATGTTACATATTGGAGCCTCGCAGGGTGTTGGACAATGCAATTCTATACATATGTAGCCATGGTTAGATGTGCTGGCCTAGGACCTGGTGGGGTCAGGGTTGAAATCCTCACCAAACCATGAAGTCTGCTGGACCAGACATTGCCTCTCAGTCTCATACACCTCACAGGGTTGCCATGAGGATAAAATGGGGAAGAGGAAAACCATGTGTGACACCTTGGACTCCTCAGAGGAAAGGTGAGACTGATAATAAAATAAACAAGTGTCTACACAGAAGAGGGTTACTGAGGGGCTTTTGTTTTACTTTATTACTATGTTGTGCGTTTTTGTGCTTTTATCTTGTAAACCTCCCTGTGGCCATTGGATGAAGGGCAGTATAGAAATTTAATAAAAAAAATAAAGAGAGAAGTAGGGTCCATTGTTCTCAATGTGGCTTCCTCACAGGTAAGAGGGTCTAGGATTGTTGGCCATCATCTGCTGGCATTGGATCAGGCCTATATGCTCAGGAAGAAATTTGAATTTCAAATTCTGAAACCATAAGAATATTGTAACATAGTTTTCTTTCTGAATATACATCCCCTCCCCAGTGAAATGAAGGGTGTCTGTATTTTGTCCTTTCCCATGTTGCAGGACAATCCTACACCCCAGCAGGTGTAAACAGAAACATTCTGCAGCCCTCTACCTCCAGCTTTCTCAGATCAAACGATTCATATCCCCCCCCCCTTCAAAGTAGCTTAGAAGCAGAAAAGGCATCACCTCTTGTCTTCAGTGGATATTAGTCTACATTCCCTGTAAAAGCTTCTGCTTTCAGTTTTTCAATCACTACAAGTTATGGCTCTAGGCATTCATACAAAGCCAAGGAAGGACAAATGGAAGAAATATGTAATGGGGAAAGGAAGTCACTGATAGGAATATTTCTCGCTTGCCTTCGTGGCATATGAAGTGGGGGCACCAGCACTGCCCCCTCTTGGCTGCAGTAGCTCTACCACTTGGCAGGACCAGGGTGGGGAAAGGCAGCAGTAAGGGCCAGAGAGCACCAGGTTGTTGGTGGGGGCAGATACATAGACACCTGTGCTCTCCATCACCAATGTGATTCTTCCGTCACCCTCACCATTGCCCCAAGAGGAAGGGTCAGTGGTGGTGTCACTTCATGCACCACAATTGCCAGCTCATGTCTACTACTTGTCTCCTATCAAGGGTAGATTCCTCCCAACCTAACATTCCAAAGAATCAAAACATTGGAAAGTACGTAAATGGGATTCATTTAATATCTATGTTTAGGGCAATGGTGAAAGTCAGGAATGGGGAACCTGTGGCCCACCAGATGAACGACAGATCCCTTGATCCTTGAATGTTGGTGATGTTGGCTGATGGGAGTTAGAGTCCAACAGCAACTGGAGGGCCACAGCCTCTCCATCTCTTGGGTAAGTCAAAGCTAGGGAGAGTAGAAGTGAAACAAAGAAGTATAATAAAGAAGTATAATATTATTTGTCTATATGCAATTAAGGAAATCCAGACTGTGTGCCTCTGAAATGCAGGAACAACAATGTCCTACTCGTGAACATCCAAAGACATCTAGCTGGACACAGAAGAGGAAGGTATACTAGATATGCTTTTGGTCTGATTCATCATACGTTTTATGAAACCACATTCATAATTCAGGGTTCTCTATCATCCTCACAACTCAAGATTACAATTTCTAGGCTGGTTTTGCTCCTTAAATCCATTCTTCTATATATCTTTCCCATTCCCTAGCGAGACACATCTCACAAAAATCACATTCCCTTTCTCCCAGCATGCGTGTTGTTTATAGAACCACTTCTCCGATGCGCCTTAAAAATGTCCTGATTTTTTATTATTATAAAAGGTGTTGAATCAAGATAAGTCTGATAGGAGAAGAACACTGGGTGCTCACTCAATGCACAGGTGGATTGAGAAACATTACGAACTTGAAGCGATCATATTTTAGCTTGAAGAAATCAACAACGTAAGTTGCTTTATGCTTGCTGAACCAGTCCTTAGAACGGTTCAAAAATGCTTGCAGTTGAACTCAGGTTAGCCAGGAGCAGCTGTGCCATTCACCAGGATGAAGCAGCCTGCCTCAGGTGATGCATAGGAGTACCATTAGGAGCATCAGGTGTCAACTGTGAAAAAGGCAAATTCCATGCTAGGGATCATTAGGAAAGGGAATGAAAGTAAAACTGCCAATGTAATAATGCCGTTTTACAATTCTCAGGTGGAATACTGTGTACGGTCTCACCACATAAAGGTTGCTGTAGTGTTTGGAAATGATTCAGAAAAACTAAACAAAATGATCAAGGGGATTTGAATAACTCCCTTTTCTCTTGCTGCCTGCTACCTATATCCAACTCTGCTTTGCATGCTTTGCCCAGCTGAAGACCACAAACTCGTGGATTCACAACTATGTATGAATTTCCAACCCACTCATATACTTAGGTGACTTAGCAAGTCTGCTTCACAACTAGATGGGCTGGTGTAATGTAGAAGGGGACTTCATTAATTACTTTCATTGATTACCTTGTCAATAACTTTCTACAGCTTATGTTTCATTGCTTTAAGTCCCTTTACTTTCTCTTCATTTCCTTTAAATTTTGTAATGTTTAAGTTGCTTTGAGTTGCTTTCTTTTCTTTAGATTTCACCATGCCACTAAGTTTAGCACACCAACAAACCAATAGACGTGTTTGTGCTACAATCTTGACTCACTTGTCGTTATCTCTGGCTGTGCTTTACTCCCTGTCTCACTGGGTTGCTGCTGAGCAAAATCAAACCCTAATGGAAAAACCCAAATAGCTTTGGTGCATTGGCCAGGAATTGGAATGCCCTCGCATTGATTGGATCCCCAAAGTAACAGTGATGGCAACAAACACGGAAAGCTGTACATGAGGACTAGATAAATTAATAGAAGTTAAGGCTGTTGATGACTGCTAGTCTTGAAGGATAGATATTACAACCAGTAACAGAGGCAATGTGCATCTGAATACCAGCTGCTGTGCCATTAGTGGGGGAGAGCTACTATGTGGCAACAGAATGCTAGACTAGATAGGCCTTTTTCTTATCTAGCAAGGTTCTTATCTCCTTGCAGAAGCATGAGAACTACTTCAGAATTAGCCTGTTTAGAACTTCTGTTGAACTTGTTAAGCATAAGAATTTAATTCACAGAAATTGTAAATGCTTGTATGCATTGCTATGTGTTTGTGTTTGATTGGTTGGCAATTGAATTCTAGAGAGTTCTTTAGTAGTTCTAATGTGATTGGTTAACGTTGCTTACATGGGAGGTATCTAGTGAAGGAGAGAATCTGTTTTACGGGAAGCAAGAGGACCGTGTTTTAGAATCCACTGTGAACACTGCTAAGTTGAATAGAGTGTTGGAGTGTTTCTTTGCTTGAAAGAATAAAAGCAAAGCTGCAGGATATGGTAAAATTGGGAATCTCTCATAGGAGCTGCAAGGCATGGCCTAGTTGAGACACAGAAAGCTGAGTGCTGAGCTCTGGAAAGAGAGGAAAATACAGTTCTTGGAAGTTAGAAGAAGAGATTGTAAGCCCATGCTTGGAGAAGCATGTGACTGTAAATATTATGCTTTAATTCAGCTGTAAGTTTCTGTGAGTAAATGTTAAAGTCTGGACATTGGTTTAATTTCCAAAGAAGGGTGTCACTCATATATATAATTTGTGTTTCTTAGCTGAGATTTCGCTATCCTTACTTCAGCAGAATTCTCAGTCATAATGGAAACGTTTGTGGAACAGCACTAGAGGCTGTCTTTCCTCTAGTCACAGGTGAGTTTTTGTTTTTCGGGACTCAGCCTATTAAAAAGTGACCTAGTAAATTTGCTGCTATGTGGGATAAAGAACCCGACCGATTCCCCCTCCCCTCAGAGGAAACAGCACCCATGAGCAAATTGCAGCAAACACAAACATGCTCATAATGCCAGACTTTTGATATGTTCATTCTGTGAATCTTAGAAAGACTGGGCAACAAGATGAAGAGCTGGAGATGTTCTTCAGCTCCAAGATGTATTGATGAGTGTTTAGTGAAAAGGGGAAAAAAGAGGGAAATGTTTTCTTAGAAGAGAAGTTGCTTGCGGGTGCCGGGGAGAGAGAAAATTGATTCGTTGGTTTTAAGGGAAAGAATAAATATGTGCCTTTGACTTTAACCTGTGCATCAAGCCCTTGAAACTCCAGTTATCTTGACAAAAATGATTTACCAAAAAGCAGAGCAATAGAGGAAAGGACAGCTGACGGGAAGAAAACAAATCCTTTAGAGAGAGGGCAGGAAGAAGGCCTAGGGGATGGCTGAAATGGAAGGCAAAATGGAACGCAAGAGAAAGTCCTGGAGAACTTGGTGCTGTCAGGAGATTTATTTGCCAGGAGAACCCCCTGTGTTGCACATTTAATAATAAGATGTATTGTTACTGTTTGAATCTTAGAAATGAATTTCCAACTGACTCTGAAGTATCGCTGAAGGCACATCTATGCATTTAAAGAGGAAACCAATATTATTTTTCATTAAGCTCTTCTAAAGTTATAGCCTTGCTGCCGCTGAACTTCCTAACCTGGAAAAGGTGATTAATGGGCTGTGAAGGCACAGAAACAAACTGCTGCAAAGGTAAAGTGTGTGTGTGTGTGTATTTGTTGCTTTTATTTATAGCTTCTAGGTTCAAAACCTTATTACCCATTGTCTGGGGACGGAGAAACTGTAACCCTCTAGATGTTGTTAAACACCATGGTCAGACACGATGGGAGTTTGTTAGCAAAGTCACTTAAATAACACAAATGGAGTCCAGAGAGGGAAGTCCTCATAACACTTTATTGAGCAAACGTGTATAACTTGAAAAGAACAGAGAATTTTTGTCTTACTTAGTTCATGTCTTATAGAAAACAGCAAAATATTCAGCCAAACATGCAGAGGAAAGCTGCCTCAGACCTGTACAGTTGTACCTTGGAAGTCGAATGGAATCCATTCCGGAAGTCTGTTTGACTTCCAAAACGTTTGGAAACCAAAGTGCAGCTTCTGATTGGCTGCTGGAAGCTCCTGCAATCAATAGGAAGCCGTGGAAGCCCTGTTGGACATTTGGGTTCCAAAGAACGTTCACAAATTAGAACACTCACTTCTGGATTTGCAGTGTTCGGGAGCCAAAACATCCGAGTACCAAGGCGTTTGGGAACCAAGGTATGACTGTACAGCCAATCAGAGCACATACTACCTCAGTGGGGACCCTGCTACTCCACCTGGTTACTAAACACCTCCCCACCCCTCTTGGGTAGTTGACTAACACGGAGGACAGAATTAACCCTTTAAGTTATAAAAATGAATGATTCCAGCTGTTGCACTTCCAACAGAGTTTGAGTCCAAAATATCTAAAGGGCAGGTGGCTCCCTGTGCCACCTGCCCTTTAGATATCAGATCAGAAATTAAAGTATTATGCAACCATAATTAATCAGATCAGAAATTAAAGTATTACGCAACCATAATTGCACCATCTGAAATGGTGCTCTGTGAGTCAGTTTCCCACCAATGCCTGTGGCAGAATGGAGGGTGACCAATACACCCACCTTTGAAGGGACATCCCAGCCACTGGAAGTGGGAATGTAGGTGGCCTTAAAAGTCAAACCCTACCAGCTACTCCTATCCCTGTTGAATAGAGAAAAGAAAAGGCCTGGGAGAGTGAGGTGTTTTTTTTTTTTTTTGAGGGGTTGGGCATGACAAGACAAGTGAGCAATGGTAGCGAAGAATGGGGCAGCAGCTAGCTTGTGAGGTTTGTCATCAACCCAGCTGGGAACTAAAATCAGAAAGAAGCAAGAAAATGGAATGCACTGTTGGATAAAGGGAAGGCAAACTACTTGGGCCAGAAAGTTGGGAGTAGAGTACTTTTAAAATGAGGCAACTTGCCCTGGGATCTTATGGTGAAGGGCAGGTAAGAAACTGCAATGGCAGAAGCAGCATGATGTTGGAGCTTGAATGGGCAGAAATGAGCTCTCCACATGGGGAAGACTGCTGGCCACTCATGCACCCTCAGAAGTCGGGCCACAGATAAGCAACTGTGGAAAAGGCTGGTCACTTACACATTAAAAAGTGGAAATTCATTGTCAGAAAGAGGAGACGGATTTGCACAAAATATCCATATGCTAATTGATCCATATAGATGCAAAGTTAAGAGACAAAGACTAAAAATTGAAATACAGTGCATCTCAGCAAAGTGGGGATGGCTGTGAATAGGTGACCTTTGTGTTGCCTACTCAGTCTGCTCCCTGTTGATGGGTAACTTGACGGAAAGTCACCTCTCCCTATCTTATGGCTCTTTATCATTAAACTGGACTTGTGTCTGGGCAGCTTTTCAAAGAAAGAAATGCTTTAAATATGTCCAGCTCAGGGCCCGAAGGAAACACTGATCCTGCTGGACCCTAAAAGCATGTGTGGGCCTCAGCCGATGCCCCTACATGTGAGGCGGTGACACTGGAATGCAGCTTGCTTACAATGTGGTGTAGTGGTTAAGAGCAGTAGACTTGTAATCTGGTGAACCGGGTTCGCATCCCCGCTCCTCCACATGCAGCCACTGGGTGACCTTGGGCTTGTCACACTTCTCTGAAGTCTCTCCGCCTCACTCACCTCACAGATTGTTTGTTGTGGGGGAGGAAGGGAAAGGAGAATGTTAGCCGCTTTGAGACTCCTTAGGGTAGTGATAAAGTAGGATATCAAATCCAAACTCTTCTTGCGTCCATGGCACTACCTGTAAGCCTCACTCATGGAGATTTATTGAGTGGCACAAAAATCCCGGCATTTGAGGCTTCTAAAGGCAGCCTTGTATCGGGAGGTTTGTAACACTGGATTTTTTATGTTTTTAGATATGCTGTAAGCCGCCCAGATTGGCTGGGCAAACCCAGCCAGATGGGCATCATTATTATTTTATTATTATTATTATTATTATTATTATTATTATTATTATTATTAGACTGTACACCTGCAGGCCATGCAGTACAGCAAAATCACTGAGGCTAAGCAGGTCCAGGCCAGTTTAATGTTTGACTGGGGGGTTCATGTGGACCCATATGTATGTCCTAGAGTCCCATGACAGAAGAAACATAGGAGATTAGATAGCTAGATGGCTACATAGATAGATAGATGATAGATAGATAGATAGATAGATAGATAGATAGATAGATAGACAGACAGACAGACAGACAGACAGACAGACAGACAGACAGACAGACAGCCGGCCGGCCGGCCGGCCAGCCAGCCAGCCAGCCAGCCAGCCAGACAGCCAGCCAGCCAGCCAGCCAGCCAGCCAGCCAGCCAGCCAGCCAGTTGCCTTGGGACAGAAACCTTGTCAAGCTTCCCTTTCCCTTCTGCGGCTGGATCATGACCTAACTTTTCCATACACCCCTGATTTCCAAACCCATGTAGAAATACTCCTTTAAGAAATAAAGGTGCAATTCTCAAAAAAGAAATAAAGATACAGAAAGAACCTGAAGAATATCTCTCCAATGGTAATTAACTTCTTGCTGATATACTTTCATTTTAAAAATATAGTATTATTATTATTACTGTCCCAAGGTTTACTGAGTCCAGGTTTGCATTTGACTCATTACCCAATCTAGTGCTACTTAGTTTATTGCTTTCTATCTTTTTTTGAAACTTCAACAGCTTTTTAAAAATTATTTTTTTCATCTGCCTGGGAAGTCCTGCTGTGCCTTTTTTGTGCCTTCATGATTGCCGACACATAAATGCCTGAATATTAACTCTCTTTGTATTTAGCAGCAGAGTCCCAACTTGCCCACAGAATACGCATAATATTATTATCGACTGCATGATGATTTTCTAACTCCAGAGAGGCATTGTTAAAAATGACAGCCCCATTTCATGGCAGTTTACCTTTCGTTCACATTGAGAAATGAATCTAATTTTTGTGCTTTCACCTGGAACTTGCCTAACACTATAGAAAACTGGAATCTTTAAGTTTCACTTTCCCTTGCCCCCGCATGATAGTTTAAATTGGAAATTTAAACCCAAGATGCTGAGAATTCAGAGAATGTTTTCAGTCTCAGACAGAGGAGAAGGAACTAGAGGTTCCATGACTTAAAGCACAGTGGATTTCTTCACAGGGATGACACCCAGGGTGATCTGTGTCCAGATTATGGCTTGATCCTGGGGCCATGACACATGTGCTCTTCCATTGAGCTACAACCCCTCACACCCCAAATAAATCCCCTCTTCCTCAAACTCCTTTTGGCTTCTGTTGTAACTCCTCTGACATTTTCCCTGAGCAGGGACTGTCAAAGCTCAATGGCAGAGGCATTTTTTTCAAAAATTCTCATAATCCAAATTTATCCTTACTCCCACACACCAAAAGGCAGCAGAACATAGCATGAGACCCAAGTTCATTAAGATCAGCATGACTGCAAGCCTGTGTGCAGTTTCCTGGGAACAAATTCCATTGAATTAAGTATGTTTGATTCTGACTGCATAGGCTTAACCTGTAGAACCTATCAAGCTCTAACAAAAGATCTTCAGTCTCCCGAAAAGCAACCTTTGGCTCTCAATTAGAAATGCAAACAAGTGTTGCCACTTAAACTGCTCACATGAGGTGGGTAGGAACTGCTACATTAACCACACAAAAGACAGCAAATAAGTATACAGGCTCTGCTTGATTCTTTTTCTCATTCTCTGACTTCCCCTGTATCAATAAATATGAGCCTGCGACACCCTCCAGAACAGCGTAACAGAACATCCACACGTCTGGAGTTCAGGAGTTCAGGAAACACCACAACAACACTGTGAGGTGTGTGCATGCATTAGCAGAGTAAGCGAAAACTGGACTGGTAGGAAAGTGGCATGGAATTTTTATTTACAGCTCTCACGGTCCAGTTTATGGGGAGTCGAAGTCCTGGCAGAGGACGTGGGGACCGGGGGCAATACGGAGGGGAGGTAGAAAGAACGGGAGTTCAGAAGCCAAGGGTCAGAGAGCCGGGAATCAAGAAGCCAAGGATCTGAGGGTCAGGAAACCAGGAGTCAAGGGTCCAAGGATCAGGAATCCAGGAGTCAAGAAACCAAATGCAGCAAGGCAGGAAGTGTGTTGCTGTGGCAAATAGCCAAAGGGAAATGCTGACCTTATATCCCTTCCCGGCTCTTGCCACCAGGTGCTGTGAGTTACCAATCAGCCTCACCTGTGCTGCCGTGCCTTGCCTCTTCAGAACAAACTTAGGAAAGCCCTGCCTCCTGCACGCACTCCTGACAACAGCTTCAAAATAAAAGAATAATCGTGGTGTGTGTTTTCTCTCATCAGCTCCGAGAGAGAACAGAACAAAGGACAGAAGTGAAAAGTTCTAACTTCCGTTCTCATAGCGTAAGAGTAGGAAATACAAAACAAGGTATCATCAGTTGTTCCATATCCAGTTCTAACTGTAGCTTCTTGTCCTACATAGAGATTTCTCAGGAGACAGATGAGGTGATCAGGCATTCCCATTTCTTTAAGAACTTGCCATAGTTTGCTGTGGTTGACACAGTCCAATGCTTTTGCATAGTCAATGAAGCAGAAGTAGATGTTTTTCTGGAACTCTCTAGCTTTCTCCATAATCCAGCGCATGTTTGCAATTTGGTCTCTGGTTCCTCTGCCCCTTCGAAATCCAGCTTGCACTTCTGGGAGATCTCGGTCCACATACTGCTTAAGCCTGCCTTGTAGAATTTTAAGCATAACTTTGCTAGCGTGTGAAATGAGTGCAATTGTGTGGTAGTTGGAGCATTCTTTGGCACTGCCCTTCTTTGGGATGTAGACTGATCTTCTCCAATCCTCTGGCCACTGCTGAGTTTTCCAAACTTGCTGGCATATTGAGTGTAGCACCTTAACAGCATCATCTTTTAAAATTTTAAATTGTTCAGCTGGAATATCATCACTTCCACTGGCCTTGTTATTTGCAGTGCTTTCTAAGGCCCATTTGACTTCACTCTCCAGGATGTCTGGCTCAAGGTCAGCAACCACACTACCTGGGGTGTACAAAACCTCCATAGCTTTCTGGTATAATTCCTGAACTCAACTCAAACCTCTACCATTGTTTAAAATCACCACTCTTTTCCTCTCAGTGACATTACACCCCTGGTTTACTGAAACATCTGCTGCTTTTTGAAATAACTGTTTTCCTCTTAGTGACCCTCATTCCCTAATTTACGCAAATATATATTGTTGTTTAAAATTGCCATTTTCCTCTCAGTGTTCTTCAAGCCTGCTTTACTCAAAGCATCTGCTGTTGTCTTAACCACCACTTTTCCCATCTCAGTGTACATCCTGCCTCATTACCATGCTATGTTGTGCAACCTGCCCTCACCCCTACAGTGCCCTCACTTGCAGGCCCAGGCTCATGATGCAGCACTACAAATCCTCCAATGGAGGCTGTGTGATGACATTCAAATACATACAACATACAACAAAAGCTGTACAATGAAGGTGGTAGATGTACGTTTGTGGGGAGCCAACTGCACAACTTAAGGGCTACCACAGGGAATGTTTCTGGACTTTTGTCCACTCAGCCAAATTCAAAATCTGAAGATTTCTCTCTTTTGTCCTCTCTAGAAGAGTCTTCTTTACTTCAGCAGGATTTCATTTCCTTTATCATGAGAAGCCACAAATGATTCATCTAGCAAAATATTCTGCATGCCAGCTCTGAAAAGCAAATAAACATAGTTGTTGACCTCAGGATCAGGCCAAACACTTATTTTTTAATTTTCTTTTTTAAAAGAACTGCTTTGCTGCTTCAACTGCAGAGTTTTCAAGAAAAAAAGAACCTATAGTAAAAATAGTGTGACTAACAATACTTTATGTGGGGTGTTCCTCTGCCATTAGCAATGACACATTTTTCTTTCTTTCATAGTCTTCATTCTTCGACCTGACTGCAATAACCTTCAAACTATTCTTTATTCTCAAATGCTTACAAGCAAATAAAGATAATTAGAAAGAGTAAGGTTGGGGACAAGTGCCTATTATTTTCAAATGTGGAAACATGAATACTATCACTTTCCATATACATAAATACTTTACCAACAGATCAGAATATTTGCCCAGATAGTGCAGCCTTGTCTACTGTGGCAACATAAAAAGCTAATGGTGGGGGAATCTCTTGCCAACAGGCCTAATTTGACCCACTCGGCTTCCCCATTAGGCCTGTAAGTTTGCTTCAGCCAAGCCACATCCACCTTCCCCACCTTTACCTGTGGGGCAGGTAAAGCCATGGCTGTGCCAGAAGGGGATGATGGTCAGTGGTCACTATGCCTTGGCCCATGTGGCTCAAACTGCATGGGCCACAATGGGTCAATGAATGTCATTGTAATGCCAGGCAATTGACAGGTGGGAAGCCATATGGGATCTAGTGTCTGTTCAAAACAATTTTCAGAGGTGGGGTACTCAGTCTCCTACAATAAAACCTACACTGAGTAGTGTCTCTGGACACCTTAAAGGCAAACCCTAAATCTGCACCGCAGTAAATCTGCCAGTATTTGAGGTGCCGTTTCAGAATCTTTATTGCTTTTCAGCAGAACACAATTACGAAAATAATTATAACAAAAGCAAAAAGCCGGATCCCAATCCAACAAAGTGACATCTGAAATGTTTGCAGTTTAGAGTGGTGGTGGAGGAGGTGTGGGGAAGACAGAAGCAGCTGAATTTCGAGAAAAGCCGAAGTAATTTACTTGGACCTAAGCTATAAATCTACTAGGCAATAATGACCATCTCTTGACACTGCGGTTGACTTTGATCAAGTGCACTGTCCGAGGCTTCTCCCCCTCCCCTCTCAACCTTGAAGCGTTTCCTGATGGTCTCTGCTAGTATTTATGTGCAGATGTCAAAGGAAAACTTGCAGGAGATAGCAAAGGTGCCTCACCTTCTAGGATCTCATGACCATTTACTGAAATGACGACAACTGCCCATCTCTCTTTCATAGAGATATGTTTGGATATCAGCAAATGTAGGCTTGCATAATGCAGAGAGTCTGAACTGAACAAATAGCCAGCCATGCACAGAGTGGGGATTCAATTAATGAAACTCCATTTTTAACTCACCCATTTGGAAGCGGGTATTGCAGCAAATATTGATCACTTGCTGTTTTGAGACCGTTGTTCAAGACAGAAATAAAACAGGAGTTTGCCATTGTACACCACTGGATTTCCCGAAGTTTCATTTTCCTAAGTTGTTTCTTGTCAAGTTATATTTTTTTATCCAAGACATAGATGGTGAAACAGGAATAGTTTGGCATCTGCACTTCCTATTTCGTCCAGGCCATTGTCACACCCAAAGCTATCCGGCAGCATGAGCAGTTCAGGTAAAGGTAAAGGAACCCCTGACCATTAGGTTCAGTCGTGACCGACTCTGGGGTTGCAGCACTCATCTCGCTTTATTGGCCGAGGGAGTCAGCATACAGCTTCCAGGTCATGTGGCCAGCATGACTAAGCCGTTTCTGGCGAACCAGAGCAGCACACGGAAACGCCGTTTACCTTCCCGCCGGAGCGGTACCTATTTATCTACTTGCACTTTGACATGCTTTCGAAATGCTAGGTTGGCAGGAGCAGGGACCGAGCAACGGGAACTCACCCCGTCACGGGGATTTGAACCGCCCACCTTCTGATCAGCAAGACCCACATCCCGAGCGGTTCAGAGGTGAAGTACTTAACAGATGAAGTGGTTGCAGTAAACTCCTGGTGACTGAAAACGTAGGAAACAAAGACTGGGTCCATTGTTTGTTCCTTCAACTTCTGCAGTTCCCTTTTGGCTTGGTTTTTTTTTGGGGGGTGGAATTTTACAATCAAGCAGTTCACAATTTGGAAATAGATATTCCTTTCAGGCTTGATTACAAGATGTTTTAAAAGAGAACTGCAAAAGTTCAAGGCGTTTGTATCTAACTCTACTATCGCATAAAAGCAGGAAATCTATGAATCATTAAGCATTTCCTTTGGTTGTTGGGTTGTTTTTCTTTTTATGCTGAACATTACAATCAGCTGTGAAATGACAAGCACCCCGCTGTTGTCTTCTTAGGAGCGGCTAACAAAAGAACCACAACACTGGCTTCCTTTGTTGTCCTCCAACAGATAATGCAAATCTCTCCATGCAATCAGGCTTTGAAACCCAGCAATAACAAACAACCCATCAGAAACCATGTTAATAAAGTGCCACGGATGACAATACTAGGCGGACTTGATTACAAGGTGTTTTAAATGCAACAGATAACTCAGTGAGTTCACGGGATATAACTTATTAAGATATATCCGAGACTTGCTGTTGGCACAATTGGAAATGAAAGGAAGCTCTTTGCTTCCTCACTTTCTTCTTTCGGATGCCATCATGTATCAGATCAAAGGCAGCGATTAACAGCCAGGGCCAAGCACAGTTGTGGAGTGGCTCTGGACAAGATCTGGGCTTGAAGGGGCAGCTGGCACCAGAGGCAAGCAAACAGGGCTTGGCAGGAGCCAATATAGAAGAATAGGAGAGATGAGCCAAGTCAACTACCTGGAACAGGTGATAAGGCAATGGGTAGGAACATCCATTCTAGGGCAGGCGGGATGCAGGCTGCAGCTAAGCGGTAGAGCACATGTGTATGCAAAAGCTGCCAGGTTCAACTCAATTGCATCTCCACGTACTTCTAGGAAAGACTTTTCTTTGAATGATTGGAGAGATGCTACCAGTCGGTGCTGATGATGCTACCTTCGATGGTCTAATTGTTTGAACTAAAAATAAGGAAGCTGGTACATGTCATGATTAAAATGTGCAGATGTGGTCTCATTCTATGCAGCAATCTGAAAGCTACCTTTGTTCCTATTTCTTGATAGTGATATTCCACTCCAGCTCCCACCAAATTTCCCACCAGTCACTCCCATGTCTCCCAGACCTATTTCCATAGGGTGGTCCTCTCTTTGGGCTGCAAAATGACCCAGGAGTGGCTAACCTTGTGATTTTGCAGATGTTGTTAGACTGCAACCCTCATCATCTTTGACTGTTGGCCTTGTTGGAAGGGTCTGATGGGAATTCAATAACATCAGGAGGGCCACAGGTTAGCCGTCCCTGCTACATCCATTTTCCTGAAAATAAGTCACACTGAACTCAGCTGGGTTTACTTTTGAGTAGACATGTCTACGCTTACTGTGTCAAGTCTCAATCTCTGTTTTACTTTCAGTTCCCACCCCTCAACAGTTTTGCTGCTAGCTTGATCTCCCAGGGGAAGAACAACTCTCCATGTTACCATCAAGAAACTAGGGTGGTTGGGTAAGATGTCCCCAGATGCAGCAATCCTATTCAAGGTGAGTCACCAATTGCCAATTGGTAATTTATTGCCGGAGGCAAACAGTCACACAGGGAGATGTTTGTTTGAGCATCTGTCTGCCTAGCAAGGAGAATTTTACCATGTCATTGCAGCTTTTTTTTAAAAAAAAATTCAGGCAATCAAAATTTTATTGCATAGCTGAAGGCCATAACAATCGGGACAGATTATATAGGAGTCAAAATACAAGCAATACAAACTGGCCAGCATAAATAATTAACACAGGCATCTCTCAATCATCACCTTTAAAATCAACAGCACTAGTTTTAAACAAGCTGACATTTACATTTTTAGTGGCTGCTGTACCAAACAACATCACGTCTTCTGATAACAGATTTATTTCTACCCTGTAACAACAGTAATTCTCCTCACTACATCTCTACATTAACACTGCAGTCCAAACCCCCTTTGTGCTGGCCTGGGGGAGATGAAGGATGTTGGATTGGGTGTCCCTTTGCCCAGCCTTGCCAGTCTCTGCCTGCAGAGTGATGCCAGCATCAGATCCCTGGCATAGAACTCCCCATTCCATCTGCTGGATGTGTGGGTGGAAGGAAGTGCTGCCGTCAGTCAGCTCTTGAAAGCCCCCAAAACAGGGCACCCAAAACTTCCAAACTGGAGGAAAGGTAGCCAACCTTAGTATGAATACGGGTTGCTGCAGAGGTTTGCTGCGAGTCTAGAATAATCTAATGAATATTGACCCCGCTACAAGTAAACCGTTCTGTTGTAATATATATTCAGCCCTCCATGCTCTTAAATCAGCGAGGAATGTAGTTCCAGAATCTACTATGGGAAAATAAAAGGCTTGTTTTATTAAAAGTTGCTGCCTTAGGGTGTTGTCATTGTGACAGTATCTTTAAACATCTATAAACTGAAAGAGAGAGAAATAAGTTATTGATTCTTCACCTGCACTGCTTTATGTATTCTTAAAAAAAGTATTGCAGATTTTAAACTTCAGCTTCTTCTTACTTGGTGGTGTGGTGTTTTTGTTTTGTTTTTTCATTGAATTTTTCTATAATTCAAGAAAAAGAAGAAGCATTTTTACAGTTTTCCAAGTGCCATTACCACATGTTTCCACTCTGCCCCATTTTTCCTGGTGCTGTAAATTCTCTTTGAGGTAGCTGTGGTAACTGCTTATAAGCATCAGATTTGCCTTCTTCTTCTTCTTCTTCTTCTTCTTCTTCTTCTTCTTTAGTTATTTATTTTAATTGGATTATGGTGTGATATGTTAATTGGATGTTTTTTATTGGAAAATTAATAACAATGATTTAACAAAAAGAAAGAAAGAAAGAAAGAAAGAAAGAAAGAAAGAAAGAAAGAAAGAAAGAAAGAAAGATTTGCCTTCTTTCATGGAAGGCTGAGAAGGCTCCAGTGAAGACGTGACATATGAACTCAATCTCTTCTGACAAAAACAGTACCCACATAGGAAATGCCCACTCAGATGCAGACCAAGTCTGTTGCCACTTAGTGGCTAAACTGTAAAATCACACTAGCAATACACTTTTTAAAAAGAAAGTACTGTGTGAGAGACCCAGTGGGGTTTGAAGGATGTCATGGAGATTTTCAGAGTCAAGTTAAGTTTGGACCAAGCTTTCAAAGTCATGGGAATTTGGAATAGGGGTGGATAAATCTGTCTATTTCTGGTCCATATCAATGTTCCACATGCTTATTCATGCACTTGCCTCATTGTGTTTCTGCATTAATCTCTGAATCTTCTTAAAAGTTTACACGAAAATTCATGTTGAAATAACGTGTTTTATTACATGTTTTAATTAAAAAAAAAACACTGTATATTTAATTCTAAATGCATCTTAACACATTTGGTAGTGCATTTTGCTATATTTTCTGAGGCAAGAGCTGTAACACAAATTTTGGAAAAGTGTGAAATGCATGTTCTGATCTGCACTTTAGTCCATCATCGGACCAGTTTCCACTGGAATTCACAGAAATCAAATTCCTCAAGCATCCCTAGTGAGTAATTCTCCTTTGTGTTAAGACCTATAACACACCTTAGAGTGCAGCTATGGTCTCTTGTGGAGGCTTACAAAACCCTTACAAAGAACAAGCTTTTATTTATTTATTTATTTATTTATTTATTTATTTATTTATTTATTTATTTAAACAATCACAGCCAACCTTTTTCCTCCAGTGAGGTTGATGTACATAGTTCCTTCCCTCCCCATTTAATCCTTACAATGGCCCATTGGGGTAGATTAGGCTGAGAAACTGTGACTGGCCCAAGATCAATGAGGATTTGAGCCATAGTCTCCCAGACCCTCACCCAACACTTCTAACAAAATGGGGTTGGGTCACCACCTGTTCCAAAGTTCAAAGGGTACACCCTGCTTTCTGGATCTTCTTCTTTGTGATGATTAGTGAGATCCCGAGAGAGCACCAGTTGACTTCATAAGAGCTGGCCACCCCTTCTTTGACACAGCAGTAGATAATTTCTGTTGACATACAGAGTTAAAACATTTAGAGCAGTCCTGTTTCTTTAATTAAAAGGTCCTTTTAAAAAGGAGCAAGCAAAACATGAAATTATCTGAGTTCTCAAAGAAAATCAATAGCCACTTAGAAAGTTCGGGTTATTAATTGGGAAGAGTATTCATAACATACATAAAACAGAGAGAAACTCTTCTCTGAAGAAAGCAATTGTGCCCTCTAAAATTGAGAAAAGACCGTGGTGAGAAAATAGAGGAGAGAGAGAGAGAGATCATGGGCAGTTTTGACATCTATGGGCAAGCAGCAGGCTATTTAAAAACTGTTCATAGTATGCCAGATGCCATCAGCTGAAACTGCATTTCCATCCACTTGCTGGACAGTACATTGCAGAATTCTTGGAGCATTGGGTAGGCTATCATCTGAAGTGGCAATTACAGAATCAGTTACCACTCAATAGAAGGAAAGAAGGGAGGTTCCCTTTCCCTCATTTTAATTAACTAGTCAGTGTCTTGGGTTTATTACCTGTTTCATGCTTTTTTAATGTGATTTTTATTCAAACCATAGCCCCAAGGAAAGGGGATTAAGGCTATCCTTTTAATTAAGTCAATAAATGATTTAACAGAATGCAATCTTTCCCCAGCCTTAATTATGGCACCTGAGAAGGTTGGGTATCAAGCAAATAAATATTTTACTTTCCATTAAAAAACAACAACACCCCAACAACATAGGCAGGAGATTCTCTGAGCAAAACCATTATCTCAGGGGGGACAAATGGACTGGGGTTTGGCAGTCTTATGACTTAACTTGTTTAACTTGGAAAGCTGTGCATTTTCTCTCCTCTTGTAATACTCATGGACAGTCAATGAAGCTGAATTTTGGATGATTCAGGACAGACAAAAGAATGTACCTTTTCTCATGGTGTATAGTCAAACTATGAAATTCCCTCTCATAAGGGGTAGTGTTAACCAATAACTTGGGTGGTCCTATAAGTGCAGCAGACAGATTTATGAAGGCTATCAGTGGCTACCAACCCTGGTGGCTACATCAACTCAACTCAACTTGTTATTGTCCAGGACAACGTCCAGCATTGAGGCAAGATACAAAGCCCATAAAGCACATTCTCTAAATGTGTATAATAGAGTAAAAGAGAATAAAAAAATACAAATACCACAGAATAAAATAAAATTGGCATTGACAATTTAAAGTCAGGAACTCCAAAGAAGAATCAGGATCAGTTCCTGGTGGGCTGCAGTACTTGGCCACACTGAGAGTTCTTTTTATCCAAAAGGAGTAGAAGGACATAAAATGCATCTGAACACCCAGGCAGATTTGATAAGAAGGATTCAATAAAAATTTAACACAAACCACAGAAAAGGGAGCAGTACATGAAGACATGGGTCTCTGATTCAACCTTTCCAGAGTTGCTGGAGTACTTGTGTTCCATGGTAGGTTTCTTTTTCCTTTTCCTTTTTAAAGTATCTTCCCCCCAGGACTCCTGGGGGGGGGGGAGATG
The DNA here is from genome assembly GCF_964106915.1 of Podarcis gaigeae. NCBI lineage: Eukaryota > Metazoa > Chordata > Lepidosauria > Squamata > Lacertidae > Podarcis > Podarcis gaigeae. The sequence continues at coordinate 16,363,178 of NC_139682.1, read as the reverse complement.
ACATTTAAATGCATCAGTGTGAAGGCTCTGCAATGCTTTTGGGCTGAGAGTGCAGAAGGATAGCTGCTCTGTTGGACTGGAGTGCTCTGTCAGTTAGAGCGTTCTTGGAATTTGAGCCTAGATCATGCTGGCATTCAACATCTACAATACATTACTTAAGAGCCACTCTAGCCTTGTCCTATTCCAGAGGGATGAGTGAACCCAAGTATAATCTGTTGTGCTCTGCCCTTCCCTAGTGGCAAGTGGGGAAAGAAGCAGATAACATTTGATTTCATTCCAGTAGCACCTTAAAGACCAACTAAGTTAGTTCTAGGTATGAGCTTTCGTGTGCATGCACACTTCTTCAGATACACTGAAACAGAAGTCACCAGACCTTTCTATATAGTGAGAAGGTGGGGAGGGGTATTACTCAGAAGGGTGGTGGGAATGGGTGATTGGCAGATAGCTGTGATGAGCCTGTTGACGACTCTTAATGACTGCAATAGGTCTTACATGAAAAAGCAAGGGGTGAGAAGGTGAAAAATGGCTTTGTCATGTATAATGAGATAAGAATCCAATGTCTTTGTTCAGACCAGGTCTCTCCTGTTCAAACTCCCATCATCCCTGATCACTGATCATGCTGGCTAGGAATGCTGGGAGTTGAAGTCCAACAACATCTGAGGACCCACAGGTTGAGAAACACTGATCCAGAAGTACCCACAAGCTGTATACCAACTCCCTAAGAGGGAGTGTAACCCCACCAAGAGCAGGCAACTTCCCACCCACCCCTTCTAGGGGTGTCAGTCTTTGGATTGAGATTTAGTTTGCTGCCTTTCAGGTAGTACTTCCACTGCCTCACCTGCAGGTGTAAAGGAGTAGAGCTGTATGCCATCAGCGTATTGCTGACAACATACTCCAAAACCCTGGGTGACCCCACTCAGCTATTTCATGTAGATGTCAAACAGCATACGGGATAAAATAGAATCCCAAAGAACACCACCTTGAAAGTTCCACTGGGCCAAACCCTAGTATCACCCTCTGGAAACAACCATTCAAATAGGAACTGTCAGGAGTTCAGCCTACACTCGAGTAGGACCCTGGCAGAGTCACAGGCCCGACTGGCATGTTCCCTCCCTCCTGGTCAATCGTTCAGGAGCTTCATAAGCCTTCTTCAGCCCGAACATTACAGTGACCAATACCAACCAACACCGGCACACTTAGGGATCCTCAGAGTTTGCGCATCATGTGTAACAGACCTCAGCAACTCAGCATTTGGGCTGATCTACTTTTATTTACATATAAACACACAAAGAGCACTGCAACATGGCTCCCTCTCTCTCTAGCATCAGACAGCAAAGAGAAAAAGGACAAAGGACAATAGTCCCACTTCATGGAACACAGTAACACAAACATCCTATTTCTGTCACTTCCCACTCTGTGGAGTCAAAACATATATCGTCATGTGATAGATAAAAGTCCCATGAATGCAATCATGGAGCAGGAGTTCTAACAGGAACCACCTTTGTGGAACCACAACAAAACAGTGACACCAATCCCCAGCACAGTCACTCTAGAAAGATACCATGGTTGATGATATCGAAAGTCACTGAGAAGTTGAGGAGAATCAACAGGGACACATTTCCCCTATCTCTCTCCCTACAGAGACCATCATACAGGGCGGCCAAAGCAGTTTCCGTTTCAAAACCATGCCTAAGATGCAACTGAAATGGATGTAGAATATCAGTTTCCTTCAAGAGTGCCTGGATAATACTCAAGCCAAATTACAACCATCCTTCAAAATTTGCACTTCTCCAAATTTTGCAATGCAATTCTGTAGCCAAGCAATGTGTAGAAAAATGCATGTGCTGAGGTAAAGTGTGCATAAAAAATGCACATGCCAGTAAAAAAACAGTACAAAATGCATTAGAGCAGGGAAGACATAAATATTAGAAGAAAATACACTTTGCAAAAATGTGCATGTTAGCAGAAAGTTGCACACAAATGTTGATGAATTTTCAGAAGGGCATTCAGAAGGGCTTTATAGCGGGAAGGTAAATGGCGTTTCTGTGTGCTGCGCTGGTGCTGGCTCACCAGAGCAGTTTCGTCACGCTAGCCACGTGACCCGGAAGTCTCTCCGGACAGCGCTGGCCCCCGGCCTCTTAAGTGAGATGGGCGCACAACCCCAGTCGGACACGACTGGCCCGTATGGGCAGGGGTACCTTTACCTTTACCACTATATTGTAGATGATTTTTTTTTTATTTTCTTACGTGCACTGAGGGTGGGTGGGCTTACCTGGCTACAAGCTGGTGATGGGGCAAGGGTCAATAAAGAGCTGATTCACTTCGGCCAGGGTCACTTTTTTTCTTGTCAGGCCAGGTTCTTCTGCAGACTTCCTCAGATTAGCTCCTTGATGGGGTTTGGGGCTGCAGTGCGCCCTGCTGTGCTGCTTGCAGGCGGCACCTCTTCCAAAGCTTTGGGGGTGGGATGGGGGCCCTTTCCTTGGCAGCAGAGGCTTCAGCACTGCTCTGCAGCCGGCGGGGTGAGCTTTGGACTGCTGGCAAGGCCTCTGTTCATATCTAGAGGAAAGTTCATAAGTTGAATTACCTACTGAAGTTTGTAATGGGAATCGTACCTAAGTAGAGTCGTAGGTAAGTCGAAGTTCCACTGTACAGGTGATGCTCCCAGTGGGCTTAGCTTGCTTGGTGTATTTCCAAACTGGCATGAGACATCTATGCTTAATCTCAAGGTTGTGGGTTCGAGCTCCACATTGGGCAAAAGATTATTGCATTGCATGGGGTTGACTAGATGACCTTCATGGCCCCTTCCAACTCTACAATTCTATGATTCCATCTCTCAGCAAGCATTTTGCACTTGGCTTGAATGAGAGTTACATCTGACCACGGACTTCACCTTTTGCTGATGCTGGCCACTTTCACCTTAAAGGTGATTCCCTTGAAGCAGGCTTTTAAAATAAGATTTGTCTGGCAAAAGGACAAGTAGTGTTCCGCTAATTAGCAAAACCTCTACTTAACATTTCTTTTCTTGGTCAGGGTCATTTCTGGAAAGAAACACAACTGATAATGAGCTCCTTTTGAATGGAATCCAGGAATGCTGGGGTGTTTTATATGTATCTGGAATGTAGTTAAATGTGTGGCTGGAAAGGGAAAGAAGCATTCGGTTAAAGGACTTGCCTCATTTAAATGGTAATGGATATATTGTAACATAGCAGCCTTTCCTGAAAAAGGTTCTAGAGGGCAAGAATGGCCAACATGGTCTATGAACCACAACTTTTTCTCCTCCACCGTTTGATAGGCTTGTCGCTGTCACCACCCACTGTTGTGTTATAAAAGGCGTAGCATTGTCACTGGCTGTATAGTGAATAGAGGAATTTAACGAGTTGTGGGGAAACTGCCCATACACAAGGCTTGGTATAAAATTTGGAAATAGAAAATGGAACAGTTAACACAAAGGATATCAATTCTACTTGTATCCAAACACAAGCAGTGTTCCACTAGTGTAGCATGGCTTCCGTCTGCTCTCCTCTCAGGAACGGACTTTGGCCTTTCAAATTTCAGGGGTGCCATGTATATGGTCAAAAATCTGTGCCCCTCCCTCTCTCACCTTCCATTTTGCTCAGCTCACCACATCATAGTTGCTGCACCCTGAAGCACCCTTGAGGCTCAGCATCCAGTGTGGCAGAACCGATCACACTGCCCTGAATTCACCTCTGCTGTTCTTCCCTATTATTGTTGAGTCATTTAGTCGTGTCCGACTCTTCATGACCCCATGGACCAGAGCACGCCAGGCACTCCTGTCTTCCACTGCCTCCCGTAGTTTGGTCAAACTCATGCTGGTAGCTTCGAGAACACTGTCCAACCATCTTGTCCTCTGTTGTCCCCTTCTCCTTGTGCTCTCCATCTTTCCCAACATCAGGGTCTTTTCCAGGGAGTCTTCCCTTCTCATGAGGTGGCCAAAGTATTGGAGCCTCAGCTTCAGGTTCTGTCCTTCCAGTGAGCACTCAGGGCTGAGTTCCTTCAGAAGGGAATAGGTTTGATCTTCTTGAAGTCCATGGGACTCTCAAGAGTCTCCTCCAGCACCATAATTCAAAAGCATCAATTTTTCCCTATGTTGTTGTTGTTGTTGTTGTTGTTCTTTAGTCATTTAGTCGTGTCCGACTCTTCATGACCCCATGGACCAGAGAACGCCAGGCACTCCTGTCTTCCACTGCCTCCCACAGTTTGGTCAGACTCATAGACCAAACTCCATGGACAAATTCTTCCCTATGCCCCAACCCAAATCCTATCTGAAGGGTCTCCCAATCCTCTACAGCTGATTTTGAGGGTGCATAGGTAGGGAATGAAAAGTTCCATTCCTCCAGCACATGTCCCTTGCTCTAGCAGAATGGGAGAGTCCCCCCTTTTTAAGTTCTTTATGAACTACCTTCTGCATGAATCTCAAGGCAATTTACATGAAAATCATTTTTGAAACAGTGCAAAAAAACAACCACTATACGTAGATATAAAAACAATGCAGGTTAAACATTCTGATACTTTAGGGACTTCAAAGAGAAAGCAGTGAGTTAACTGAGTATATAACCTGGGCCTATAACTTCTAGGAACCTGATCCTGAGATGTGTTGGCCCGTATATGTTAGTATCCAGACCTTGCTCTTGACCTTGACCTTGACCTTGGAGCAGATTGAGAGCCGGAGCAGATCTTGCAAACAAGGAGTTGCATAGTTGTATTCGTTTGCCCCCACAAGTAGCCTAGGCAGCACATTCTACTAAAGAAATATGACAAGGTAATGTTGAACTCCAAAATCCAGGGTGACTTTAGAATGAAAATGTTGGGATCTTTATTAGAATCCTGAAAGTTGGAATGGTACTCCCCATAATGCCTTGCAACACTGATTCAAAGGGTCGGATGACTGGTTAGGGTCTCTCCACTAACTCAAAGCTCGTTGAACCAGAAGAGGTTGTAAGGGAAAGAGATGTGGTTTGTGTTGATTGTCCTTGTCTTCCGCAGCTTCCTCCCTTCCTGCAAAAAAAAAAAAAAAAAGTTTACTCCAGAGTGTTATAGAATATACTGAACATACGGTAATAGCAATAGCAATAACAATAATAATTAATAGCCTAGGAGGTGACATGGGGTGGGTGCTGCAAGAGAAAGGGAGAATCTGCAAAAATCACTCTCCCCCTCTCTTCTTCCCATGGAAGCTCCCAAAGAGCCTTCTTTCAGCAGAGGGACACAATGGGAAACAGCCCATAGACTTGTTCTGCATTTGCCCATTAATCCAAACTGTTTGTAAATCTGGGAGATGCATGTCATCCTCTCACAGCCTGGACTGAATCTTTCCCCCTTTTGGTCCAATGAGGAAAGATGGATTCTTCCTTTGTTTGTTTTGCTTGTTCCCCAAACACTTGCAAAGCAAAATTAAACTCTGGTTCCTGTGTTAGAGAAGGGGTGGTGGTGGGATGCAGGTCGGTAAGGAATCGTTTCACAGCTTTGTTGTCATTGCCTTGTCTCAGGGTAAATAACTCCTTTTATATGCTTACCGAGGTCCTTCTGTAAGAAATGAACTGCACAAGCTAGAGACCGTAAAAAGCAATACACTAGATGTGTAAGGTTTAATGAAATGTCAGCATGAGATGGGGGCATCTTTTGCATTTTAACTTCTATCTGCTTTCTGACAAATCATGATCTTTGAGGTTCACACATTGAGCAGTTATTGTTTATTCGAAGCTCAATCATTGATTCTCTTGTGTGGAAACATTTAGGATCTCAGGGCTATCAGCTACTGCATGGAATATTAGGACTAAAAAAATGCAGCAGTAACAATATTGTTTTAAAATACAACTTCAAAATGCACCCTGAAAGAGAAAATATTGCATTATAGGGTTTTCCCCAAAATTTCAATGTTTTCTCCCCTTTACTGTTGGTCCAGACCTTTGGGCCCTGCCTAATATTTCTTTCTTTATTAACATATTCATTCTTCTCTTCCTCCAAAGATCTCAGGTGGGCTTATAAGCTTCCCTCCATTTCACAACAATCCTGTGAGTAGGTTAAGTTAAATGAGAGTGATGAGTTCATGGTCACCTACTGAGCTTTCACAGTTGCCTGGGCATCTGAACATGGCTGCCAATGGCCTTAAGGCCTATGATATCACAAGGCCTTATTCCATAGCATCACTTTGTCCTGACTCAATGTTCTCAGGCTTGGGGATGTTGGAGGTGTGTGGTTTCAGTGCATGGGGCAGTATCCAACAAACATGTCCTGTCAGTGCAAGGAATTCTGACTGAGCAATGGTGCTTTCCCCCCTCCCAGCATGCACCACACACCTTCCCAAATGGGTTCTAGAGGGTTGTGTAGACCCATAGAACAGATTTAGTTGGTGCATGTGTGAGGAACAGGGAAAGTCTCACTGTGCAAGTTTAAGTTGAAGCATGGATGAGCCCTTAGTGGCTGACCAAGACGCTCAGGAATTTCAAATAGTTCATGTGGGAAACAGCTATTTTATCATGTGGTCTATTTGCAAGAGCCCTCTATTTGAAGAGTATTGCAGTTGCAGTCTCTTCTCTCCCTTCATAGGTGCATTATTTTTAAATAGGGTGCACAGGTCTTGAGGTTGCCCATCAGCAAACACACAGTTCACCAGGTCAGAGTGTTCCCCTCTATGGTAAGATGCATTGTATTTCTTTCCAGTTTAAAGTAATGTAGGAAGACAGTGTTTGAGGAAACCACCCGCTGCTTCTTTAATCTTGTGCCCCAGCTGGGAGGACACACCAGAAGTCAGGATGAAAATGGGGAGGTGAGGCAGCAACTCTTCCAGAGTTGGAAGAGCAGCTGGAAGCACATTCTCAGCAGGTCCTAAAAGGGAAGAGAGGTGTGTGTGTGTGTGTGTGTGTGTGTGTGTGAGAGAGAGAGAGAGAGAGAGAGAGAGAGAGAGAGAGAGAGATGGGTGGGAGGTAAAAGTCAAAGGCAAGGAGAAATTGAAAGGGGGGGGGAGAGAGAGGAGAATGGGAGAAGAAGGGCAGGCAGAGGGGAAGTAGGAAGAAACAGAGAAGTGTTTAAGTGAAGATCTGGAGCCAGTGACATCAGTGACAAGTTACATGAAGAAGGAGGAGAAAGATAGTGATAAGTTTGGGCTAACAATACGGCAAACAAATAAACAGAACAGGATGGGATCCAATCATGGCAGGAGTCCCAAGGGCTCACCAGGAGGCCTCTGAAGGTAACAGACACCCTGGGGTTCTGTAGGTCACTGGGATCAAAAGGATGGGGTGGAGGAAGTATGACAACGGTTATTTCTTAATTTGTGTCAATGCATATGAATTAGAATATGCAGCTTTTATGCAAAACCCCACCTTTTTCGTGACAATGTGTAGGTGGGCACTGTAGGAACATGACCACAGCCTTCAACGTCTGAAACTGTGCCTCTTGAGTGACAATTTCAAACATGTTGGCTGCTTCTTGTGCAGCACCTACCAGAACATGATAAATCCTGCCACTGCTTAACCTGGCTTAGTTCAGGCTTATTCCAATCTTCTCTGAAAGGGCAAATGTAGCCTTGGTACTCAAGCCAAATTAAATGTAAGCTTCAATGTTTTGGTGATGTAAAAATGTGCACTTGTCTGCCCAGAACAAGGTTACTTGCTGTGCTTATATAAATCCCATAGTCGGGAGGACTTGTGGAATAAAGTAAAACTCGTTAAGAGAGGTATTTCCAGGTAACCCGATTACACTGAGTAAACTCTGCTTTGTGGTTCACAGTCTTCATAAGGCATACAAAGCTCTAAGGCTGAGTACGAATTGTATTTTGCTTGTTTAGATGTGGGGGGAATTGAAAGGATGACCAGTCACTCATCAGAAATGCACCATTAGCCTGAGGCACTCAAGGAAAGCTTGTAACTCCCACTGCCCTGTCAGAACATTTCCATATTCTGAAGGGAAATACCCAGTCAACAGGAAGGAGAAAGAGAGCTAACAGTTTGCATGGAAGCTGAAAGGCTTTTGTTTCTTCCACTGAGGACATGAGTTGGTAGCCCACACTGCTTAAGGTATATTGGGGGTGGGATGAGGAGAGAAGAATGGAGGCAGAGCTAGTTAATGTGAACTAATTTGCCATGCTCAGATATGCAGATGACAGAACCTTGATGGCAGAAAGTGAGGAGGAATTAAAGAACCTTTTATTGAGTGTGAAACAGGAGAGTGCAAAATATGGTCTGAAGCTCAACATCAAAAAAACAAAGATCATGGCCACTGGGCCCATCACCTCCTGGCAAATAGAAGGGGAAGAAATGGAGGCAGTGAGAGATTTTACTTTCTTGGGCTCCATGATCACTGCAGATGGTGACAGCAGCCACGAAATTAAAAGATGCCTGCTTCTTGGGAGAAAAGCAATGACAAACATTGACAGCATCTTAAAAAGTAGAGACATCACCTTGCCAACAAAGGCCCGTAGAGTTAAAGCTATGGTTTTCCCAATAGTGATGTGTGGAAGTGAGAGCTGGACCATAAAGAAGGCTGATCGCCGAAGAATTGATGCTTTTGAATTATGGTGCTGGAGGAGACTCTTGAGAGTCCCATGGACTGCAAGAAGATCAAACCTATCCATTCTGAAGGAAATCAGCCCTGAGTGCTCACTGAAAGGACAGATCGTGAAGCTGAGGCTCCAATACTTTGGCCACCTCATGAGAAGAGAAGACTCCCTGGAAAAGACCCTGATGTTGGGAAAGATGGAGGGCAGAAGGAGAAGGGGACGACAGAGGACGAGATGGTTGGATAGTGTTCTCGAAGCTACCAGCATGAGTTTGACCAAACTGCGGGAGGCAGTGGAAGACAGAAGTGCCTGGTGTGCTCTGGTCCATGGGGTCACCAAGAGTCAGACACAACTAAACAACTAAACAACAACAACAATTTGCCATGCTCCCCAATAATAGTACCTCCTGCATCTTTCTTCTCCCACACATTGTAACCACTAATAACCTTTTGAAGTTCTGCCCACTAATGAAGCCACTGTCTCTTCCTATTCCACAGCCCCTTTCATCACCACCTCCATTTCCATGCTTCATACTCCTGCTTTTGTACCCCATCTTCCCTTCGCCTTCCTCCTCCTCCTTCCTTATCTCAACTCTCTTGCGCACAGACCACTCTCAAGTCCATGACTCTTCCTCTCTCCTATGCTGCCGCTCTCTTTGAACATACTTCCCACAATGCTATATGTTACATTATCTTTAAGATAAATAGAACTGTAAGAACAAGGCTTTCAGTTAGCATGTCGAGCAGGTTAAGTTCAGTTGATGGAAGCTGTACATACGTATGCGGATGTTTGTTGTTAATATCCATTCTAAAGGAATGTTGAAGGAATGGTACCAAGAGTGAAATGCATTGTGTGAAGATACTATGAAATATTTGAGGGCTCCACATCCTTTAAATCCATCCATTGTGTGAAGATACTATGAAATATTTGAGGGCTCCACATCCTTTAAATCCATCCATTTCCATCTTCTCCAAATTCATCCTTTTCTCCTGTCACCACAGCCCTAAAGCTTTCTCTCTCACACATGCACCCACCTTCTTCCCTACCTCCCATATTCCTCCTCCACTCCTCCAAATGCCACCTTTAGCCCTACAAATAGTGTGGGAGTTTTTGCAGTCAAAACTCACAATGCATATCTATGCTAGTTAGTAAATGAAGGGGTTAAAGACCACAGAAGTGTTAATTGCTAGAGATGGTACAGCTAGGTCAAGCCCCCCCTTTGGGGAGGGAGGAAGTATTGTTTGTTTCCTGTCCCCCCCCCCCACTTGAATCATGTAAGCTGAGCAGACCACATGAGGCTGGAGCTCCCATGCCCAGACTCCATGTTTGAAAGGTGCTTGAGTGAGACTGAAATGTGCTTGAGTGAGACCTATGGGTACTGTAAGTAAAGCATTTAAACTTACTCAAGTTTGTGTTCTATTTGCTGTGAGAGGGGTATAGGTCAGGGAGCAGCATTTTAACTGCTCAATACTGGGACATTTAAAGGTCTAACAATCTATATTTCTGTGCTTTGCAAATGCTGCATAGATTTGTGTTTTAAACTCTGATGGGGGTTGTGGGGTTTTTTTTGCTAAAGAGTGAGTCAAGCCACTATTTTTGAATTCAGGAGTCACCCATTTTTCTTGTAGTTCCCCACACATGTGGGACTTCAGGATGAATTGGTATTCACAAGTTATTTCCCAACAAATAGTTCCACTTGACCCTTCCCCATCCCCCTCTGTCACCACATAGAGCCCCCTCCCCAATTATTTCCTTAACCCCTCCACAGGTCATTTACTACAGATGTGAATCCCCTCCTATTTATTCTTGCTCCTTCCTCCTGCTGCTGCCTGTGCCTTTAGATCTTTGGGAAACAGCCAATGAAAATAGTGAGATGATGGACTAGCTCAAATATAGTATAGAGAGAAACAGAGCTAGATCCTTGGTATGAAATTTTAATGGCTTGATTGAAACATTTTATGGAAAGTTTATCGTTACGATTAACATTTTATAGACCTTTCTGCACAGGGGATGCAATTTTGTTATGCAACCAAGCAAGCAAAGTGGGGGTGGGTGGGGAGAAATCCAATTTCTTTTTGCTTGAGTTCTATTCTGAAAGAGGTTACTTTCTAGGTGTCATTTAGTTTTCATGGAAACAAAGTTTGGGGGAGAAGAAGCACATTGACTACAAATGCGACAATAAAAGCAATAACGTTTGAGTTCTTCTTTTCAAGTACATCGTGCAAAGTTTTTGCATTATTTGTTCCAGGCTTTTTGGTGAGCGATGCAGTTGACTCCTTTTCAACTCCACTCCTGTAAAAGAAATCATTGTCAATTGATGTGGTTTGATTTCCCCCCCTCTGCTTGTCTATTCTGAGCATGTAGAGCTTTGAACACACAGCAGTTGTACTGCATATTACTAACCTGTCTTTTAGACATAATATTTTGTCTAAGAAGAGGATAAATATTGGAACTTATTGAAAAGAAAAGAAAAAGAAAGGATCAGTGGTGTTAGTTTTTACAAAACTTTAGTTTTTTAAAATCCTAAAAGGTTTTGGAACCAATATACAGTCTTTTCAAAAGAAACAAACAAACCAGAAAAGTAAACCTATGCATGCATACTCAGAAGCAAGTAATCTAATGTTTAATTGAGTTACTCCTTAAGTTTGGTTAGGAGAGCAACTTTTGTTACACTGTAGTTCAGGGACAGGGAATGTGTGGCCTGCCAGAGGTTGCTGAACAACAACCCCCATCGTCTTTGACTATCGGCCATGCTGCAGCTGATGGGGACTGGAGTTTAACACCATATGGACCATTGGGCCATTTAGGACAGACATTTTAATAACAAGTATTAAACAGATATCAAACAGAGCTCCGTTGCTTAGAGCATGGTGCTGATAACGTCAAGGTCGATTCCCATGTGGAACAGCAGCATATTCCGGCATTGCAGGGAGTTGGACTAGATCGTCCTCAGGGTCCCTTCCAACTCTACAATTCTATGATTCTAAGTAAGCGCACGTGTTTGTACAACAATGATGAACTGAGCTTAACTTTTATTACTAACTGTCAAAGCTAACTAAACAGACCTTCCCTTAAGAAGAAGATGAAGAAGAGTTTGGATTTGATATCCCGCTTACCCTAAGGAGTCTCAAAGCGGCTAACAATCTCCTTTTCTCTTCCTCCCCCACAACAAACACTCTGTGAGGTGAGTGAGGCTGAGAGACTTCAGAGAAGTATGACTAGCACCCAGCAGCTGCATGTGGAGGAGCGGGGACGCGAACCTGGTTCACCAGATTACGAGTCCACCACTCATAACCACTATACCACACTGGCTCTCTAAGGACTCTAAGATTCTACAGTGGCACGTCGAGTTACATACGCTTCAGGTTACAGACTCCACTATCCCAGAAATAGTACCTCGGGTTAAGAACTTTGCTTCAGGATGAGAACAGAAATCATGCAGCGGCAGCGGAAGGCCCCATTAGCTAAAGTGGTGCTTCAGGTTAAGAACAGTTTCAGATTAAGAACAGACCTCCAGAACGAATTAAGTACATAACCAGAGGTACCACTGTACAGTAACATATGTATATCATCCCACCAAGTGCTAACTGCGGCTCAGGACTGTGGCTCAATACCTCTTTCCATATGAACCTACCTGGACCCTGAGATCATCTTCTGAGGCTCTCCTTCATGTGCCTCCCCCTTGAGAGGTCCAGAGGGTGGCAACACGAGAACAAACCTTCTCTGCAGTGGCTCCCCGTCTGTGGAATGTTCTCCCCAGGGAGGATTGCCTGTCACCTTCATTATACCCTCCTCTGCACATGTTCCAGCTTGTCAACATCCTTCTTGAATTGTGGTGCCCAGAATGGGACATAGTATTCCAAGTGTGGCCTGACTAAGGAAGAATAGAGTGGTACTATTACTTTCCTTGAACTGGACACTATATCTCTGTTGATGCAGCCTAGAATAGCATTAGCTTTTTTGTTGTTGCTGCTGCTTCTCTTATCTTTGGCGATCACTCGTAGCCGAGTAAGATTGTCTTCCATAAACATGGTTTTAACAGTGAGTCTGTAAGTGACTGTGGAGGCCAATTCTGGACCCAGCCGTCCTTCCACAGTGGGGACATTGGTTCCAGAGTGGGAGTTGATCACAGTGTGGATTTGCCAAGTGTGCCTTCCTCTTAGCACATTTCTCCCTTGCGTTCTGAGTTCGAGTGTCTTCAAAGTCTATGACACCTTTGAAAGAAAAGAAAAGAAAAGAAAAGAGAAAAGAAAAGAGAAAAGAAAAGAGAAAAGAAGAGAAGAGAAGAGAAAAGAAAAGAAAAGAAAAGAAAAGAAAAGAAAAGAAATCAGATTGGTCTGGCATGATTTGTTTTTGAGAAACCCATGCTGGGTCTTCGTAATCACAGCATCCTTTTCTTAATGCTCACAGACCGACTGTTGAATCATCTGTTCTAGGATCTTCCCTGATATCGATGTCAAACTCACGGGTTGGTAGTTACTTGGGTCTCCCCCCCCCCTTTTGAAGATGGGGCAACATTTGCCTGCCTTCAGTCTGTAGGGACATCACCTGCATTCTCCAAGAATTCTTAAAGATAATAGATGAAGGCTCTGAAATTACATCTACAAGCTTCTTTAGTATGGATGCAGCTCATCAGGCCCTGGAGATTTGATTTCATTTAAAGTAGCTAGCTGTTCCCTTACTACCTCTTTTCCTATCTTGGGCTGCAGCTCCCCCCTTACATAATTTATTCTGTTATCACCAGGTTGGGCATCCTTTTCCTTTTGCGTGAAGACAGAGGCAAAGTAGGTGTTGAGTAGTTCCACCTTTTCTCTGTCACACAATAGCATTTCTCCATGTTCCCCACATGGAGGACCTACCACTTACTTGTTCTTCCTCTTACTTCGGACATAGTCAAAGAAACCTTTTTAAAAATTATTTTTAGCCTCTCTTGCAAGCCTGAGCTCATTCTGAGCTTTAGTCAACCTGACTTTCCCCCTGCAACTGTCGGCTACTCATGTATACGCCTCCTTTGTGATTTCCCCTTTCTTTAATTTCTTATACATGGCCTTCTTAACTCTCAGCTCATCTGTATGCTCCTTATGCAGCCACACCAGTTTCCTTAGATGCCTCCTACTTTTCTTTCTTGTTGGTATTGTCTGCATTTGGGCCTTTAGTGTTTCTCCTTTTAGAAACTTCCATCCTTCTTGGACTCCCTTCTCACTGAGTATTTCTGACCACGGGATCACACCCAGTAGCTCTTTCAGCTTTTTGAAACTGGCCTTCTTAAAGTCCAGAGTGCATGTCTGACTACATTCAGTTTTCCCTTGCCTAATGTCTCTGAGTCGACAGAAAGCTTTTGGAGGGAAACCCAGCGAAATACTCACCCAGAGTTCCTTTCTTTTCCCCTTCCTTTTCGTTAGGCTGACCACTAATGGAAAGAATAAGAAAATAAAACTCTTTTTTGTTCACCTTGCTTTTTGACAGCGAATAAGAAAGGTCCAGGGAATTGCATGGAAATCAGTGGTGGTTGCTGTCCACTAGGAATGTTGGGGCAGAAGGGTGGGAGCACAAACAGTAGGCGGAGCAGGAGTCAATTATAGGCAGATCCAACTAATTCATGTTTCATCTCCATCATCCCTGTTGAGTTCTACAAGGGTGGCACTGAAACTGAGCAGGATGAGAAAGCTGATAGGCAGCACTACCCCCCTGTTTGGGTTGTAAGAAGGCAGGCGGGGGCTGGCCGAGGGTAATGTGAGGTTGGTGGGACATTTATTATTATTATTATTATTATTATTATTATTATTATTATTATTATTATTATTTTATTTATTGAAGTTGTTAGTCACTTTATCTTGCCCAGGGCAGCCCATAGTGACTTACAACCAAACAGACAATTGTCCTAACAGGGCAGTCTCTGCAATTGGGAAGACATCAAGTGCAGTGATTCCGTTGAATCTGGAAGCTGGCTTAAGGGTATAGCACCTGGGGACAGAAGCTTCTCTTTGGAGGAAATGTACAGTATAATATAATAAATAGGCATAAATAAAGTTGGCCTCCAACTGTTTTGATCCTTTCATAGGACCTTAACGCAGATATTAGTCAAGAAATGCCAAAAATAACTTTTCTTCTTCTTCTTTAGGATGCTGATTGCAGATGCTATTTTCCCGAAACCAAAAGTGACAGTAAAATTGTGATCTACTCTGGGGAAAATGAGCACAGCCTTTACTTGATGCAATACACAAACTTGAACTTTAATGGATTTCTCAAGAAAGCTCATCTCACAGCAAGAATTCTTTCATCCTGCAGTAGTGACAGAGAAAATGGGTTCACAGGAGGGTTTCCCCTCCCCTCTCTTTCCCAGTATTAAGTTAAGAAAAATAAAATAAAAAAGTAGAACTGATATGGGAAACTTTTTTCAAAGCCTTTATACTTATGAACCACAGCCTGTGAAATAATGTCCTATGCATTTTAAAGACATGGTGAAATCAAAGTACTGCATAAATAAATAAAAAAACCATTTTCCGAGATACAATCATAGGCAGGATATATTATTAAAAGTTTAATTACCATCTCACTGTATATATGAATATAGAAGATCAAGAGAAGATTTGAGGTGAGAAAAGCTGTTTAATTAAAAATTTACCAAACTTTTTTAAAAATAAAAACGTGAGATGTATAGCTGCATTTTCTACTAAAGACAAGTTTATTATTCTTTTATTGATTTGATACATGTATTAGTCACTTTTAAATGAAACCGAATCTCAGAGCAATTTACAAGAAATGGCACAAAATGTACCACTTATGACTCATTATGTGAGTAAAGGTTACTGTTCTTCAACAGTCTCAGGAATAATTGCTAACTGGAGCTCATCAGGCTTCTGAAAGCAGTCCCCCATGCTCTGTGTACGCTACAACCTTTTCCCCTAGGCCACACCTCTGCTCTCCAAGCCCCCTTTCCCATGTTGCTGAGCTGTAATAGCCAACTAGCTGAGCAGCATGGGGGAGATCTTGGGGAGAAGATATGGAAACCTTCCCAATCTCCATGCTGCTCAGTTGACTGGATGTTAGAGCTCAGTCACATGGGAAGGTTCATCTGCTGCTAGCACAGTGTTTGCCAAACTGGAGTCTCCAGTTGCTTTTTGAACTACAATTCCCATCGTCCCTGACCACTGGTCCTGCTAGCTAGGGATGATGGGAGTTGTAGTTCAAAAACAGCTGGAGACTCACTTTTGGGGAAACACTGTGCTAGGTAAACTAGAATCCCTGAGCAACTGAGCAGGGGAGAAGCAAGGAGCTGACCAACCTTAAATAAGCCTATTAGATATCAATAAAACTTTTGCAAGACTTTAATTACTAGAGTTGAGCAGAGCTCCTTGTAAGAGCTGAGCTTCTCTGCAAGTGAACCATCTCCTCCTGGGTCTATATTCACTGTGTCTTGAGCATATTGGGTGCAAACATATATGTGAGGGTAATTTTTCAATGGGAAAAGTTCATTTTTAAACCAATTAAACTTATCTCAAAACACAGATTATTGCTTACACCAGAACTGAAACAACAAGAACCACCAAAGCAGGCCACCTCTATTATAAATCTTTGGCTCATTTTCACAGGAAGGGGCTTTAAAAGAAATATACAATGCAGGAGCAGGCAACAAGCACCAGTAATTAAATGTACTTGCTCTTCTTCTTCTGTTAAGCTAAATGATACTGGGGCCCGACACAGAACATCAGCTGAATCGAATGCTAAAAATATTGGAGATAAAAGCATTGCCAATTAAGTTCTTCCGTCTGTATCAAAAAAGCTAATGTTATGTGTCTGCAAAGCTAATTGTGAGACTCTGGGTGGAAGATGCTTGGATGCTGATCGGGAGGAAATTGTCTCACCCAGCGAGGTGCTGATAATATCACCTGCCTTTTGTAACTGAATACATTAACACTGATGGCTGCATCTTGCTAAATCAGCTCCTAGGGACTAGCAGAGTTGGATTTCTTTCTTTCTTTCAGCTTACCTATTGATTTCTGAAGCAGCAATGCTGGGTCATAGCTTAGCCGAGCTAAGTCACACAACTCCTTAGAGTCCATCAAAGAGATTAGATTGTCAGTTTGTCTCTGTCCATTTGTTGTTTTGGAGGGAGGAGGAGATGACTTGATGATGCAGAATTCCGACAATGAAAGACAGGGCACCATTACAGCCCATTTAAAGAGAAGGATGCTAGATAACTGTTAGAGTACAAACTTTGCATGAGGAAGGTCCCGGTCCAATCACCAGGTAGGAGCAGTAAGCACTAATTTCTGAAACCTTAGAGAACAGCTGCCAGTCAGTTTAGACCAGAGTTTCCCAACCTGTAGCTTGTGAAGTCTGTACAAGTGGGTTGCAGGCTTTATGAGTAAATTCAAAATAATTATTGCTTTTAATCTTTAACTAGTACAATGATGATGGGGTGTATGGGGTGTTGGGGAGGGATAGTGCCTCTGGTGAGGGACACATTGTGCTCCTCCTGGGATAGTCTGCTGACTTTGGTCCCCACCCTGCACTCAACTCTCACCTGTGGCTCCTAGAAGCTGTCAGCATGTGACTGTGGCCACCCCCCAGGAATGGTTTTGACTGGCTGGCTAAACCAGGTGAGGGTAGCCAATGGGTCTCCATCCCTCCATGAGTTAGGGACTTCCCCTGCGTGGGAAGACAGGTTCCAGCAGATTGAGGGGACAAGACCAATAATGGGTCCAACAATCAAGAAGGTGTTTTCTGCATGTGCTGTAGAGGGAAGTGAGGGGCAGCTGGGGCTTGACAACCTGGGAAGGAGAAGAAAACCTCTGAGGCTAAGCCTCCACTGCCTTACAATTATACTCAATCGTGAGAAACGCTTTTGGAGTTAACCTCAAGAAAAACTATGTACAGTGGTACCTCGGATTACAGGTGCTTCAGGTTACAGATGCTTCAGCTTACAGACTCTGCTAACCCGGAAGTAGTACCTCGGATTAAGAACTTTGCTTCAGGATGAGAACAGAAATTGCATGGCGGTGGCGGCACGGCAGCAGCAGGAGGCTCCATTAGCTAAAGTGGTACCTCAGGTTAAGAACAGTTTCAGGTTAAGAATGGACCTCCAGAATGGATTATGTTCTTAACCCAAGGTACCACTGTATCCCCTTGTGGGATATCTTCAGGAAAAGAAAAGCCCAAGGAGCAAAACCTACATAAATCCAGAGTCGATTCCCTAAGATGGTTGGTTGTCACCTTGTACGCCTCTTTCTAGCAACTCCTGCAGCCAAGCTGGTGCCAAATTTATCACTCTGCTCTCCTTTGGACCACATTAGTGAGACCGAGAGGCGGTGGTGGATCTTGTCATCTGTGTAGCCCAGGACTTCCATACACACTGTCCAGGCTTGCACCCTGGAGAAGTAACTTCAGTGCTGCTAATGCAGTGGTTTGACTTCGCCCCTGGAGTTGCACTCCATTGTCTTTCAGATGCTAACAACAACAGTGATGCTTCATACAACCTATTGTTTTTGTTGGCATATTATAATGCTGTGTTGACACCTGTGACAAGCATCAGAAAGCTACACTTACATTTTGTCTGTTACATTTTAATACTTGGGAATTACTTGTGGCAGCCGCTGGCAGATCCAGTGACAGTTTGCCGCAAGGTGTTGATATAGGGAGTTGTTCTGAGTGACTATTACAACTTTCCTCTGATGTGCAGGTGCTGCTTTTGTCATGCAATCCCCTGTATGAGCACTGGATTTGCTACCAGGGTTCGTTAATGGTGAAGCCAAGGGTACCGTAATTTGAAATTTGCTTAGTCACAATTTGTCCACTACTTTTCTGCTGAAAATAGAAAGAGAGAGGTTTGAGTGGGTGTGAAACCCATTTGCAGCTGATGTCACAAAGTCTGTCTTTGTGCAAAAAGAACAACAGCTGATCAAACTGTCATGTGATAGGACCCTCAAATATAAAATTCTGTTTTTTTTTTATTTCATGTTGCCAAAAGCATCCCAACTATTTTGAGCTTGTATTTGGTAGTGCAGACTTTTGCAAGACATAACTTTTCTTTCAATGACTGCTACAAAGATGAAATAAACTGAAGACAAAATAAAATAGCAGGCTTTGTATCAATAATGATCCAAGACTATGTCTGACAAATGTCAGGCCCCACAATGACCCACATTTTTGCAAAAGGTAAACTCAGCCATCCCACTGATACTTGCCCAAATGGATCTTACTGTGAATAAAGCTATTATTATTAATAATAGTTTTTAATATCTAAAACTGTTTGCTTAACCATTTGGGAGTTCTGTCAGTGGAAGTCCTGCACAAGGACTTCTGTTTGTGCAATGAGGCTTCCCCCGATCTTTCCCCTGTGCCCCCACAATTGGCTTGAGGTTGTGTGCACATCAGGCCTTTGTACAATGCTATGGAAAACAGCCTATGAACTTCATAGACTGCCTGATATGACATGAGGTCTGTCCAAGTCGCCTCCATATCCCACCATTTGCTGCTAGGAATTTTAAAACTGGCTATACCTTTCGCCACTTTTGACTGTGGCAAAAACCTACCAAAATACAGGCAAATTGGTCCAGAGACTTTTGTGCTGGACCTTTTGAGAATTTGCTCTCTTTATTTTAAAGGAAATATCTATAGCAAATATATACTGTATTGGCCTGAATATAACCTGCACCCGCAAATAAGCTGCATCTTTAAAATTAGGCGGCTTAGGCGTGGTTTGGGAGCTGCAGATGGGACAGGTGCCATTGCCACACTCCCAGGCTGTTGTTCTTTTTTGGGGGGAGGAGCCACACCGCTTTGCCGGCGGCGTAAGATTGCAAATATAAGCTGCACTTTTCATGATCGGAATTTGGGAAGAAAGTGTGGCTTATATTCAGGCCAATACATTATGTTTCAGGCAGAAATTTTCAGTCACGGTTGCCCCTTCTGAGAGCATGGATCCTGCCAAATTTCAAAATGATAGCTCCAATGGTTTGCTTGTAAGAACAGTAATTACAGTTGTGAGATGGGTGAAATACGAATCACTCTTGTGTTTTGTGGGCAATTGATCTGAAAATTGCAGACGCAAGAGAGGTCCTCCTGGGTATGGAACCTGCTAAATTACAGATAAACAGGTTCAGGGGCTTTTGTGCTAGGCACCTTACAGTTGATTTTCAAGGAAGGAGAGAACTAAAAGGGATAAGTTCCAGGTAAAATCATCCCTTTTGTTTACAAGCTTGACCTGTCCAATCAAAATGAAGCTCTCCATCTGCCCCCTCTGGAGAAGAAAGAGCAAATACAAGAGTGCAGAGTGGACAGATGGAGAGCTTCGTTTTGATTGGACAGGTCAAGCTTGTAAACAAAAGGGATGATTTTACCCTGCTCTCTTGTTATTTGTGATATGGTAAGCGGAAGACATTTAGTTTTGTTTTTAATAGATGCTTGTCTATAGCATTCCCCCTCCCCTGTCTGGATCACCAAGGTGCTACAAAGCACTTCAGGCGTTCATCCTGCTACTTGTGCTGCCTTGTACAGATTCCACTTTGCATCTAGCAACCTCTAAATCTTTCCAAGAAACCCCACTTTGATTTAGGACAACCCAAATTGGGCAAAAGCCAGGGAGATACATTCCATTTTATTGTGAGTAGCTTAGGGCTGAGACCACCCCTATATTACACACGGCAGGATCCAAATTTCATCCGGAATGCTGGGAATTGGAGTCCTGATGAAACTCTTCCCCACACTGCTATTAGCCCCAGGAAAAAAGATCTCCTATTTGTCTCAATGGGAGTATTTTGCCCCCACTAAAGATAACTGCCAGGGGTTAGGCTGGCCATTGGGGCAGCAGCTGGAGACTTCCCCTCCTTACATGCTCTGGTCTTGATGAAAATTCCTCCTCTGCTTCAAATCGAAAATAAATAAATTAAAAACCACAGACAATGCTGCAAGCATTCAAGGTAACATATAGCCCTTAGGTGTTCATGAAAGCCTTTTCCTTCAGTGAACATGTACATTCAAGAAGAAAATTGAAATTCATGAAGAATTAGCTCAGCTCTAATTCAAATGCCCTACAGTTTGGAGCTCTTCAAATTCATTGAAGACCAGGTTCTAAATGTGAGACAATAGATACTTAAACACATTCAGTTATGCTCATGATTGCCAATATTCATTTCAAATTAAAGACTCTCAGAAATGAGGAATTACATTTACTGATAGGTCACTGGGCTGCTTTTTATTTTCCCAAGGAACAGAGTAGAATCATAGATTCGTAGAGTTGGAAGGTACCCAAGGGTCATCTAGTCCAACCCCCTGCAATGCAAGAATCCCAACTAAAGTATCCATGACAGATGACCATCTAACTTCTGTTTAATAACCTCCAAAGAAGGAGGCTCCACAACCTCCCAAGTGAGAGTGTTCCACTGTCAAACAGCTCTTACTGTCAGAAAGTTTTTCCATATGTTTAGTTGGAATCTCCTTTCCTGTAACTTGAAGCCATTGGTTCGAGTCCTACCCTCCAGAGCAGGAAAAGAGTAGCAGATGGGAAGGTTGGGTGGTAGCACTCACCTGATCTCTGTTGCTGCATATTAGGATGGAGAGTGGCAAGGGGATAGCAAGGTTGGTGCATGCAGATGCAACAGGGGAGACAATCTGGTGCCCCCACCAGTGTGTTTGCACTGCGCTCCACTCTATCGTCCACTACTGTAAGTACAGATCTGTTCTAAGCTATGTTTCAGGTCTAGAGCATTGTGGAAGATGGAAAATAATGGCTAGGTTGCTGATATAGATGCTTCTTGTAGTGACAGCCACACCATCACCTTGGAATAGAAGTGACTAAATTGTGCCTTCTAGATGATGTTGGACTACCGATCCCATCATCCCTTCCCATTGGCTTGCTAATTGACAGAGGTTGTAGTCCAACAGCTTCTGGAAGGCACCATGTTGGTTGTTGTTGTTTAGTTGTTTAGTCGTGTCCGACTCTTCATGACTCCATGGACCAGAGCATGCCAGGCACTCCTGTCTTCCACTGCCTCCCGCAGTTTGGTCAAACTCATGCTGGTCCAACCATCTCGTCCTCTGTCGTCCCTTTCTCCTTGTGCCCTTAATCTTTCCCAACATCAGGGTCTTTTCCAGGGAGTCTTCTCTTCTCATAAGGTGGCCAAAGAATTGGAGCCTCAGCTTCATGATCTGTCCTTTCAGTGAACACTCAGGGCTGATTTCCTTCAGAATGGATAGGTTTGATCTTCTTGCAGTCCATGGGACTCTCAAAAGTCTCCTCCAGCACCATAATTCAAAAGCATCGATTCTCCGTGCCTTAAGGAAGAAAGAGGGAGGCTGTGCTATTGGCACTGCTGATAGTAAACCCCACCCCTGAATAAATCCCCCGCCCACCCACAAAAAGGATCTGTTCACAGATAGGGTTGAGAATTCTAGGAAGCGCTCTGCACAAAGCTCTACTGAGCAAAAGCGTTTTAAGATTGGGGTGCCTTGAGATCACAGCTGGAAACAGGCATGGATGGAACGTCTCAACATAGGAAGGACTAATTCTTCTCCCCTCTCCTTTTGGTATGTTAGGCATTAATGCATTAACCACTGAGGTTCAGGAAGCCATTTGTTGATTCAGTGGAGTTAGAAACCTAGCTGTTTCCCCGGTTGCAGAACGAAGAACAGCATCTAAATATGCAAACAGTTTGCCTCTTGTGTTAAATGTAAATGCAAATTCCTATGAAAATATCATTTTGAAAGCAAGGTTCTTCAAGTGCTAACGGAGCTGTGGTTACTGGATGCCCAGCAGGCTCAGGCATTAACACCTGATGAAATGCTGCTGCTTACGAATGGGACTCAAGGATTGAGAGAAGCAAATACTTTACACCTTAGTGCTACTTGACAATGGCTGTTTAACAACCCAGTTAATCAGAAGTGGATTGTAGCAACCAAATTAATGAAGCACTAAAAGTCTTTAATGAATAATGGAGGATTCTTCCCATTCTCCAGAGCTCTTATGTTTATTCATTTAAAAACAATTTGTGTAACGATCACACTCCTATAAACAGCTTTTGTATTCCATTTATGCATTTTAGCATGGTACTGTGATAAAATTTTAATTTTCAAAATCATTTCTGTTTACGATCACATGCAGAAATGCCTCCCAAGCAGCCTTTCCCAACCCGGTGCTCTCCAAAAAATTAGGACCACAATTCCTCTCAGTCCTAGTCAGGATGGAATTATGGGAGTTGTAGTCCAAAAACATCTGATGGGCATGAGGTTAGGGAAGCCTGTTCTTAAGCATGGGTATCATTTGATTACCTGGTTGGGTACATTAACTTTGAAGCTTTTTTCAGCTTCTTTGCAGATACATTGGTACTAATTTTTACCCCCTTTGTGTTCTCGCTGGAGTTGCACTTTGTAATGGTTCCTGCACCTCCCTCAGTAGGTTTGAGAAAATGGGTGGTATTGGTGGCAGAAAAGCTTAAAGGCTGATAGCGCTCCTTCAGTGAGAGTAGGACATTTCTAGTGATGGGAAGGCCTGCTCCAGAAATAAAAACTGAATGTCCCAAACATATGCAGCAACAAAGAAATGGGGAACCAGGAGAAATTTGTTACTATGGGGAAGCTGAAAACTTCCCAGCACCTTAGCTGGTGAGGCTCACAGGAGTTTTCTGGTGACCAGCAGGCAAGCTGGATGAGGGACACTGATCATCAGGCAGCCAGCCAATGATATTCTGTAGCCAATAATGTTTGGTCCATATGAGTCTCTAGGGCTTGCCGATCAGATAGTCAGGGGTTCAAATCCCTGAGACGGAGTGAGCTCCCCTTGCTTGGTTCCAGCTCCTGTCAACCTAGCAGTTCAAAAGCACCCCAAAAAGTGCAAGTAGATTAATAGGTACCGCTCTGGCTGGAAGGTAAACAGTGTTTCCGTGTGCTGCTCTGGTTTTGGTGTTCCATTGTGCCAGAAGTGGCTTAATCATGCTGGCCACATGACCCGAAAAAAACTGTCTGCAGACAAACGCCGGCTCCCTCGGCCTGTAAAGTGAGATGAGCGCCACAACCTCAGAGTTGTCTGCGACTGGACTTAACTGTCAGGGGTCCTTTTTCTCTTTTTTTTAGTTCTATCATTTTCAGAAGTCTAAATTATCTATGAGCTCAAATCCAGGATGGGGAATCTGCAACCCTCCAGACGTTACTAGACTACAACTCCCATCATTCATTGAACCTTGGCCATGCTGCCTGGGGCTGATGGGGGTTGGAATCCAACAATATTTGGAGAGCCACACATTCCTCATCCATGGTTTCAATGATTAAGCTACACTCAGGGCAATTCTATAAATGTCCATGCAGGAGTAATTGCCATTAAGGTCAATCAGATTTACTGCCAAGTAAATAAGCACAGGGTTGTAGCCTAACAGTTCAGCCCTATGCTAGGAGTTAAGTCCCACTGAACTCAGTAGGGCTGACTTCACTGTAAACATGCTGAGGTTGGTGCTTGCAGAGATTTAAGTTATTTACTGTTCTGATTAAAACAATTAAAGTTGCAGAGCTAGTTAAGAGCCTGGGATAAAAACCTAAGGGGAGACAATTTCATCTGTTTATCCTCCCCATTTGCACCATCCTCTTCTACAACCTTAATTTAAAAACCAAAGAAAACTAAAATGAAAGAGAAAACAAAAATGACTATATATTTAGTGCAAGTGTTTTCCATTGAATTAATCGACACAAACTTTCCGGGCATGGCAGTAAATAACATTAAAAATGTGTCTTGGAGTCAGAATAGTTCAAACAAACGTCTTTAGTGACATATTCTGACTAATTTTACCCTCTCCACCATGCACCACTCCTGCCTCTTAAACAACTATTTTCAGTATGTTACTCAAATCTCAGGTGTATTGCCTGCTGCTATTATTACTAGTCTGATGCTGTGCTATGTCGTTCACTACAAGCAAGCTACTCCTTCCAGCAGCCACTTTGCTCTGTTTTCATTTTTAGTGTAGCAAATACATCTGTTCCTAATTCTGATACGACATTTTAATCAATCAAAAAGTGTACTTTATAAGCGAGATGCAGAAGAATGGTTCCAGACTAACAGAAGAATCCTACGTCTACTCAGAAGTAAGTACTGTTGAATTCATTGAGACTTTTGTTGTTTAGTAATTAGTCATGACCAACTCTTCGTGACCCCATGGACCAGCGCACACCAGGCACTCCTATCTTCCACTGCCTCCCGCAGTTTGGTCAAACTGATGTTAGTAGCTTTGAGAACACTGTCCAACCATCTCGTCCTCTGTGTTCCCCTTCTCCTTGTGCCCTCCATCTTTCCCAACATCAGGGTCTTTTCCAGGGAGTCTTCTCTTCTCATGAGGTGGCCAAAGTATTGGAGCCTCAGCTTCAGGATCTGACCTTCCAGTGAGCACTGAGGACTGATTTGCTTAAGAATGGAGAGGTTGGATCTTCTTGCAGTCCATGGGACTCTCAAGAGTGTCCTCCAACACCATAATTCAAAAGCATCAATTCTTCAGCGATCAGCGTTCTTTATGGTCCAGCTCTCACTTCCATACATCACTACTGCGAAAACCATAGCTTTAACTATACAGACCTTTGTCGACAAGGTGATGTCTCTGCTTTTTAAGATGCTGTCATTGAGGCTTAAAGGTAAAGGTAAAGGGACACCTGACCATTAGGTCCAGTCATTGAGACTTACTTTCACATAATTGGTGTTAGGATTAGCCTCAGTCATGCTAATCTGGCATGTGGATTTCCACAGTTTACGTGGATTTCTATGAAAGTATCCCGTTAGTGCATTGCCTTTTCTGAAATATGCCACAGGGGTTTCTGTTTCTCCCTACTGTTACTAAGTTGAAGGGGGTAGAGGAAAACTTGGGTTGCTTTGGCAAGTCAACCCTATCCTTATATTAGCTTTCATGACATTAGTGGTTTTAGGAAAAATAGAAAATGCATCCTGACCCTCCATATTTACCTTGACTTGCTTCAGATTCTATGAACTCCGAAGAGATTTGCATAAGTCATTCTGGGCTTTCCTTAACATAATCAAGAAAGTTTAGAGCCCAAATAAATGCTTTGCTAAATCAATAAACAATCCAGGGAAATATCAAAAGACCTATCCAATTTTCAGTACCTCAGCTGAAATTACCATCAAAGCTTTATGGAAGAAAATGAGTTGGAGAGATGATATACCTGCATGGGAAAAGAAAGTGTACCAAACAATCCTTAAGAGAAGTACTTCCTCAAACAACTAGGCTAGAAGCATCAAAATGCTGGTAACCATTACAAGAGTAATCTTGAAAGAGTGCTCAAGGATATTGCTTTTGTGAGACCATTAAAAAATGTGAGACTTCTTATCAGATTCCCAACTGGAGCTCTTTATTTTCCCATAATGACATAGATTCTTTTTTTTCTGGTTGAGAAAAATTTCAGACAATCATTTTTAGTGCATTACTTAACATAACTGCTTGGTGCAGAATGAAGACAGCAATTTCTTCCCCCTCCCCCCTTTGTATCAGACAAGAGCATCTATTTGAGTTGGTAGAAAGTGGAAAAGGTATGCACAGATTCTATTGGTATCTTATTTTCCTGTATTCGTACTGAGACAATGACTTGGAGCTCAAGGTCAGAGAACTGCGGCAAAATGAAGAAAAGGCTCAGTTTGTGCCACATGCCCTTTTAGAGGGGATGTATGCAGTGTTCAGCAAATGAGAGGGTTGTGGTGAAAGGATGTGCTGAAAGCAGGGGAGGTGTGGGACATGTGCTGAAAAAAGGGCGGAGGCGCTTACATTTTTGGAGAATCATACGAGCCCTGACCACAAGTTATGCATGTATACAAGGTATACACATAATTGTGGAGGATCAAGGCCTTACCATGGGCTCTGCCCTGATATTGCACATACCACCTATCATCATCAACATCTGCACATTGAGCATGGATGTCTACAAGGTGAGTCATGAGAGTGGGTCACAAAGATAAAAGGGGAGAGTTGAGGCGAGAACTATGGGAGGTATTTTGGCTCTGCTGGTGACTGGCAGTCTGGCTTGACATTTCAGAGCTTACTGTATACAAAGTTTGCCAAACTACTTGCAATCTTGGGGGAACTGGCACCCACTGCAGGTCCCCACTGCCAGGGGTGGAGGTTCATGCTCCAGCGCTGGGGAGTGGAGAGCAGGTGGGGACAGGGCTGGTGCACATCCCAGGGGCATGATGTGCCGCCCGCAGGGGCGTGACACACTTCCTGGGGGCATGGCACGCGTCCTGAGGGCATGGCACGCGTCCTGAGGGCATGGCACCCAGCGCGGTCGGAGGGGCAGCCACAATGGCACCCCACTGGGATGCACTGCCGGGGGCAATGCGCTCCCCCGCACTCCTCTTCCTCCGCCAGTGCCCATCCCCAGCAGCAGAATAGTCCACCCCGGTGAGCAGGTGAGCTGCTGTATTCTTAAAAACACAGAAAACAACAAATCTGAGATGAGTATTATGGTCATATCGGTTGTTCTCTGGATCAAATTACAATCCACCCCTCTTTTCCATAGTGGGATGGGATGTTTTCCTTCCTCCTTCCTGGAACATTGCTACTGCAAGGGCGTGAGACACACATTTATCTCTCTGCCTCAGCCACAGCCGCCACAGATCGTTTAAAAGGTAGAGACAAATGTTTTACAGCAGCCAACCAAGGAAACTGTAGAGACCTGGAGAAATAATTGAGATCACATCATGCTCCCTATGATAGCTCAGCGCTGAGCTCAGAAATACCTCACTTGTATTCTGACTACTTAGAAATATAGCTTGGTTTGCTGAGCCCCATTACCAGCTCAAGCCTGGAATGGTTTACGCATCACCACTTGCTACCAAATTCCACCCCTAAATGTTGAAAAGACTTTCGAACCAATCCTCATGAAATCAAGGCAGTTTGTGAACTTCATGGATAACTGTGCCAATGCTGCGAAGTTCAGTAACCGATTTCAAACATCAATCAAAATCTTCAAGGGTAAATTCGAAAATTCAGATACCGCCAGTGGCTGACTTAGATTTATTTATTTCCGGTGTAGGGATCTGCTTCAGTGGGTTCAAAGGTAGAGCCAGTCCTTGCTGGTGCTACTGCTTTGAAGGACAGGGTGCATAGGCGCTTAATCAGAAACACTATACCAGAGGGAGAGGCATAAATTCACAGGCTCGTAACAAGAGCAGACCTATACTAATTTGTCCCAGCAGCCTAGAGATAAATGATGAAATTAATGATTAAGCGAGCTATCATAATGCCAATAAGACCATATGTAGGGCGTAAGAGAAATTACTCTGCTTCATTTGCTTAACAAGTAGAGTTTACTTTTAATGACTGAAGAGATTAACATCTGGTAAGTAGTTAATGTTCTACTGGATTTTGCGTCTGCTCTTGCAGGCTTCCTCTAAGGAACCCATTCCAGGTTAAATTAATGTAATAGCCCCACTGATGACTCGTGTGTAGTGAAATAAGTGATGTATCCATTTTGTTTCTCATTGGGTTTTCATGCTCCCCCCACCCTCCTGATCACTCACATTTTTACTGGCTTTTGCTGGAGGGGAGAGTCTACCTGAAAATGCATTTTCAAACATTTATTTACACAATTTGGTTTTTTGATTGGCATATTTATCAGTTGTGTCATGTTCCTGACTCTGTGGCAGCTACCTGATTGCAGATTTTTGCCCCAATAATGGTCTCATTGTACAGCTTTCATTTGATGCCAAAGACACATCTATTTAGACCCTGGTCTTAAACAGATGAGATATTGTTTTCTATTTTAAATTTTATTTTTATTTTATGCTAAGTATTCATTCTATTTTATTTTAAATTATACAATAGTTTTGTTATAATCCACCCTGATATTTTCTGATGAAGGGTGTGTAAGAAATCCTATGTATATGTTTCTTGGTTGCGCCAGAGTATCACAGAATATTTAGGACTGAATTTTACACAAATACACTTGGAGCCTTCTTTCTTCTCCTTCTACTGCAAATTGCCAAAGAGACTTGCAATTGTGTTTGTTTCTCGGTGATGAAATATGATAGAAAGGCCCGCCAATCCATCAGCTCTCATTCCAACCATTGTGCAGGCATGAGATGTCAGCAATCTAAAATATGTAACACAGAGACACAGGGATATTGGGTGGATTTGTCAAGCAAATCCTGCCAACTCTTAAAAGGTCAATATTTTCTTTTACACAATTTCAATTCTCAGTGATGAATGCATTAAACCACATCAGATCTTGGAAGGCCAGAATGCACTCACCTGCTAGCCACTGTTTCCAAATTCAGCTGTTGACCCTAGGAGCTGTTTTCTGTTTAGATCTTCAGAATGGACAGAAGGCAGCACTTCATTGTAACTTATGTACATGAGTTGATTGCCATGAGATGCTATGATTAATGTAAGAGGCATCTTAAAAGAATTAGAGGATAGGTGGGCCTATCATTGACTGCTACAAATGACAATTTCCCAAACCAAGTGCCTATGGGGATTCCAGCAGCAGGCCATGGGTACAATTGCCCTCTCCTGATGCTGTTTCTCAGTCACTGTTATTCAGAGGCATACCTTCTGATCCTGGCGTTAGCAAATGGCCAGCATGACTAGTAGTCATTGATAGCCTGTCTGTCCTGATTCTCCTTCCATTCATCTTTATTAAACATAACAACCTAACGTCCATGTCTTGTCACTCAGGCTCTAAACAGTTGAACAAATGCACCTACTTGCCATACCTACTGCTAGACTGTGCCATTTTAGAATGCAGGTGGTGGGGCATCAAATATATTGACTGCTAGTATGAAATATTACCTTTTATGAAGGACCCAAACTTGCATTTCTGCTAATGTGCCATTTAGAAGTTTAGCTTAGGGGTTTTGCTTTTTGTGAGGAGACATTAAAACAGTGAAGGTTAACTTGGTGCCCTCCTCTCGCTCCATCAGTCTAAGGCAACAATCAGAATCTCCCTAAACAGGATAAGCAAAGGGTTTTATATACCTTTTTTTTTTGTATATTAAATCACCAAATGTTTCCACTTTCCAATTGGTGACTTCAAAGGATGGGCTGGTGGCCAAAGGAGGCAGTTCACTTTGCCCATGCTGCCCCCATGCATTGGAGATGTTCAATAGCTCTCCTGTGCCTTATATTGATGGTCTGTAATGGAAGCCCACCTCCCTTATGACTGTACTTTCTCACCCTGTGGCAGAGGCACCAGCTTGTGAGGACAATTGTTGGAGCCAACATTGCGCTTGTGATGTCATGTGAGACATTGACATCCCAAAGATGTAAGTGCAATGTCAGGGCATTGGGAGGAGCTGGCCGTGGAGCCTAACACAACTGCTGCATGGCTTCAATGACTGGAGGCGCCTTCATCTCCTCCTGTTGATGCCACCAGTGGGAGGCTACTTCAACCCTCCTTCCCCTCTATGGCAGGAGGAGGAGAAGAAGAAGACGGCCATTGGAGCCATGCTGTGCTTGGCTCCATGCTTTGTCTTCAAGCGTTTTGGACATGGGGGCAGCACCCCAAAATGTTTGGGGGTCCCAAAAGGGCTCAGTGCCCAAGAGCTGCTGCTCCTGCCCTGTGGTCTTAGTAGAAGACCACAGCCCTTTCTCATGACATACCGGTAATACATTTGTATACAATTAACTCCTTATGTAGGGCTCAGCTTAGAAGGATCTTATTAGCTAAGCAGTTTCAGGTTACCATACAAGCCCTACATCAGGCCTCAGAGAGTTAACCTGTGGGAATGCCAATCTCTTCTCATGATTACAGGGTCCAGTGACATCAATGGTGGGACTGCTGCTCTGGATGGTTGGGAAGGGAAGCCTGCTGACCCTCCTAACCATAGATATGGGACAGATTGGCAGAAAGGTATTGTCTAATCCAAACCAAAAAATAGAGTTGCCTCAGCAGTGGCTATCAATATCTAACTTCTGAGTCCTGGGCCAATTCGTCAGCCATTGACAAACAAATAATCTTTCACAGTAGGATCAATGAGCAAATGGCCAATGACTTGTTTGAAGTGAATGATTAGTGCATGCCTCACTTGAGCTGAGCTAAGGATTTCGCAGGCAATTGTGCATCTGAATGATGATCAAATTCATAAGAAGCACAGCCTGCTCACTGTTCTGTTCCAAACAGATAAAGGGGTAAATTTGTCAAATAAATTATTCACTACAAAAAGTTCAACCAGCTTTTTGTAGTAAATAGCCTAGAGGGACTGGAAGAGGCAAAGGAAGCAGACAAGCCACAAAACCTAATTTGAAATATGCTTTGATGTCTGGAATCTCAAGCCAAAAAAGTAGGGAAAGCAGCTGATATGAACTGATGCAAAATTAAAATTAACTGAAAATAAGCAAGCAGCCCTATTCTGAAATGCCAGCATTTGCATGGGTTATACTGAAGTCATGATAATGTTTCAGATCTTAGGGTCATTAGCCCATTTTCTTGGAATTTCAAATAATTAGGATGATGGTATTTTTATTCTCTTGTCCCCTTTCTTGACTTGCTCCTGAGCCAGCAAGTCTTGCATAGTCATGATACTTTGCCCTCCATGTTGGTGGAGTTGCTTTTGAATGCCAAGTTGGTCCACAATAAAAGATCACTCACCTATTAATTCCTCATGGACGGGATGGCTGGGTGGCAACCAGATGTGTATCACACAGACCTAGGCTGGCAAGTTGGGAGGTCCTGACATGACCCAACTCTACTTGCCCAGTTATCTGGTGCAGAACCAGGTGAGACTGGGGTATCTGGAGCTTTGTGCGTGTTGTAGTGCAGTTGTTCATTATATTCACTGTGTCGCCAGGAAACCAGTCCAACTGGGAGTCGTATGTGAGGATCAGCACCTGGTGTTGGGCCAGAGAGACAGAATGAGACTCCAGTCTCCTTGTAGATGCTGCCTTGTTGAGACCAGCTCAGGATTTCATGGCCACCTTGACGACTCAAGTCATCATAGTCTATAGCATAGGAGGGCTTAAGTCCTCAATCTGGTTCTTGTTACACATGGACTGATGGTTTGTGTGCATGTCTATCACCCCAAGTGCCATGGATGCTTAACCTCATGGTGAGTTTTGAACTGACTGTGGCTGACCCACCCTGCAGACTTACAGTATCTGAAGGATTCCTGAATGATAGTTTTGAGTCAGCTTGGTTGGCATACCTGTCAAGGTCCTTGTCTCACTATGGAGTGGTGAAATGCAGACGATCATCTACATGACCACTCTTGGGGTCCATGGAGTCTTGGGTTTCTGAGGAGATCTCGCTATGCAACAGACTGGTAGCTGGTTAGAGCACAGGTGGTACAAAACTAGGAGTAAATATGACTCAACACTGGTTAGAAAACATAATTGTGCCTACCAGGTGATGGCAGGCAACAAAGAAGGCTCACTTTCCTACCACTATTGCATCTTCAAAGATCTGTCCAGCAAACCTCTTCTGAATATTGAAGGGGTTGATGAACTCAGACCTTGAATGAACAATGACAGAATACTCGGTGGAATGCTCTGCTGGTTTTGTGAAACGTTTCAATAGCAAAGCTACTTGTATACTCACTGAACTTGTTTTCACAATTGGTTGCAATGGCCTGTTGATTGGGCAGGACACTTCCAGAAAGCAAGCTGACCATGTGCTCTTTTGATGCTTGCGCATTCCAGCTAGTCAATGTTTTGGGAAAGGTGATTGAGAGTGTGCTGGCTGACCAACTGCAGACATTCCTGGAGAGATGGATTGCCTAGACCAGAGGTGGAGAACCACTCACCTGTCACCCCTTAGCTCCAACTTTGAAAGGGAAGTTGAAAGAAGCTTGAAAAAGCATTTGTGAGCTTTCCTCCTTTTAAGATCAGAGCAAGAAGGGTGCTTTCAAAAGCCTTTGCAAGTCTCCCCCTTCCCTTTTAGGTCTTGCTCTTGCTCCAGACTTAAAGTTGGGAGGGGGAGATTCACAAAGGCTTGCAACAACTTTTGCAAGCAAAGGTAGTGGAGGACACTTCTCCAGCACTCTGCCTTTGCTTGCAAAACTCATCTCTCTTTCTTCCTTCCCTGTCACCTGACACACACACATTCTTTTAGGTTAAGTCTTCAAGCCAAAATTGTTAATGACACTGTTTCTCTTGCCATGAGCAAAGTAGCTTTTGCTTATCACTGAGGCTTCATGCATGTGTGATTAGAGGGCAACCAAATCAAAACTTCTTGAGCCTGGTACTCCTCTTGCATAAACTCCCACTTGCATAAACTGCTAATCTTGGCTACTAACAACCTGATGCTGCCAGCTACCCAGGAGACAAAGTGCAATGGTTCGTTGATGGAGGTTGAAACACTTCTGGCCAACTTTAGCTGTAATTCTTCTCTCTAGCTTGCAGATAACTAACTGAGACAAGGCATGGTAGTCACAAATCACAGAAGCAAAGTTGCAGGAGAGCCAATGAGGTAGCTTTGGGTTTTTTTGCAGACTGTTGATAAATCTGCCAGATGTTTTCCCCCGCTCCAAAAAGCCACTTTGTAAAAGTAATAAATGGTTCTGGAGTTGGGTAAATTTCAAGGCCAGACAGAGAGGTCTGGACTTGCTGTAAAAGCAGAGAAGTTTCCTTATTGTTGTCGTAAGGTTAACCTGAACAGATGTAAAAAATCATTTCATAAAGAGTTTGGAGGTGGCAGAGTGAACTGTGGCACTTCAGAGTGCAGGTAGAAGATTTTTAACTGCCCTCCTGTGTTAAAAATAAATAAATCCAAATCTTCCACCAAATTCCCTGGAAGTGGACACTTGCACAGCAAGGAATGGGCTAAGCTAGAATCTTCCTCATATGACATGTTACCTTTTTTTTTTTTTTAGGTTGCAGGGATACCACTTGAGAATACTCCCTCCTGCAGTAGGGGATGGTGTGGTGGGGCAGAGGCACTTACCAGATCTTCTGATGGGTGAGCTTGCTGCTGCTTACCAGGAGATGGAGGCGGCAGGCAGCAGCAAGGTCAGTGCAGTGCAAACACACCAGTCAAGCCAATCCAGCTGTTTTGCCACTGTACCATCCTCAGAACCTGCTCCCTTCCTTGTAAGCTGCAGGTACTCAACAGCCAGTTGAGGGTCAGGTAAGTACCTGCATCATGCCATCTGCTGCTCTTTCTGTGTAGGGAAGCATTCCCATATGGATTTACCACACTGGCGGTTTGAGGTTGCAGTTTATTCTTCTCATCCTGCTGCGTATATAGAAGACTGAAAGACAAAGCAAATTACAAATCCCAAACTTCCAGCAGGAAAGAATGCTCAGGAGAATGCTCCAGATGCTAATTTCTAGTTAAGAGAGGATGAAGTGCAGCCTCCTGATCACCAGTTGCTCATTCGCATGATACATCAATGGAGCCCCTCTTGGGGAAACTGGCCAAGGATGAGGTATACTTCATTTTTTAACGCATTCCTCAATAATAACTACCTACCCATGGGTGGCACTGTGGGTAAAACCTCAGTGCCTAGGACTTGCCAATCACATGGTCGGCGGTTCGAATCCCCGCAGCGGGGTGAGCTCCCATCTTTCGGTCCCAGCTCCTGCCCACCTAGCAGTTCAAAAGCACCCCTAAGTGCAAGTAGATAAATAGGTACCGCTTTATAGCGGGAAGGTAAACGGCGTTTCTGTGTGCTGCGCTGGTGCTGGCTTACCAGAGCAGCTTTGTCACGCTGGCCACGTGACCCGGAAGTGTCTCCGGACAGCGCTGGCCCCCGGCCTCTTAAGTGAGATGGGCGCACAACCCTAGAGTTGGACACGACTGGCCCGTATGGGCAGGGGTACCTTTACCTTTACCTTTTTACCTACCTACTTCAGTGTTCTTTTTAAAGCTATGGTGAAGGAGAGCTGAACAAAGGCTTACATCCAATGCAGCGCTAAGTAACCATACAGTCAGTGCAAGGTGTTGTGCATATGCAGCATAAGTGCACCTACTTGGTCATACCTCATGCCCTCCCCAAATCTGCTCCAGAAAGTTGGGAAAGATCCCAGAACAAGTTTAGGAGCCACACAGAGGGAGGTGGAAATTCCAGTTGCACAAATGCAAATAATTCCACCCATGGGATGGGTACTTAACACTGCATTGGATAACAGTCACAATGTTTTTGAAGATACTGGTCATCTGTACTTTTCCAACGTGCAACTGGAATTGGTTGGGGGTTCAAACGCACATTTTCCCCATAACACATTAGTATGTGATTAAAACAGTGCCCCCATAGAGGGCTGGAAATTATGCAGACTTGTAATGTTTGTAGCCAAGGTACCACTTTAACTTTCAAACCAATTAAGTATAATTGTTGAATGAAATGCATTTCATGAAATACCATTCTTTACAATGTGATGGTTAATTTTAAATTGGATTTTAAATTAATAGGTGACACCTACTAACTGTCAATCATGCTGCTGTTTATCTGAAGACTTGGAGAGGAGAGGAATTGTGTGCTGTGATTTTAAATGCATAAATAGTAGGAACAAAGAAGAATAGGGGAACAGCAAGTTTTGGCCTAAAAATGAATGGCATTTTTTTACTGAGATTGATAGCCCCAAAGAGGAAAGCCAGCACCCAGTTCTTGTTGACCACAGTAGTAATTCTGTGCCTTATTACATCAGGTCCTTGAAAATCCACAAGATTATAAGAATCCTGTTGCATTAAGCCAAAAACCCATTAAGTATTGTATTCTATTCTCACAGTGGCCAACAAAATGCCTATGTACCAATCCATTGATTTCTTGAAGGCATAGGAAATTCAGATCATGAGAACTGCATCAGAAGTTAGAGGGACAACATTTCCAGTTGAACACCAGTTCCTGGGTGCTGGTACAGTGCAGACATGGGACGTGTGAATTTGCCAATTTCGATTTCTCTGATTCTCATTTTTCCAAACTTAACTTCAGTTCTCCAAGTTTCAGCATCAGTGTGCAAAAAAATAAACAGTCCTCAGGAAAATCCACCAGAATTTTAGTTTGAATTTCTCTTAAGATCCATGCTTGTGTGCAATTTTGTTTAATGCATTTCAGGCACAGTTTACTCTGGCATAACCAGGTCAGCGGCTCAACCTCGGGGATTTTTACTGCCCCTTGGCGAATTAAGGAAAAGGGACATTTTCCACATTAAAGGTAAAGGTAAAGGTACCCCTGCCCGTACGGGCCAGTCTTGACAGACTCTGGGGTTGTGCGCCCATCTCACTTAAGAGGCCAGGGGCCAGCGCTGTCCGAAGACACTTCCGGGTCACGTGGCCAGCGTGACATCGCTGCTCTGGTGAGCCAGAGCTGCACACGGAAACGCCGTTTACCTTCCCGCTGGTAAGCGGTCCCTATTTATCTACTTGCACCCGGAGGTGCTTTCGAACTGCTAGGTTGGCAGGTGCTGGGACCGAGCAGCGGGAGCGCACCCCGCCGCAGGGATTCGAACCGCCGACCTTTCGATCGGCAAGTCCTAGGCGCTGAGGCTTTAACCCACAGCGCCACCTGCGTCCCTGACATTACTCTGCTCCAAATGTTTACTTTGGACTATTTTGGGATGTCTACCAATCACTATTCCATTCTACTGCCCCATTGTAAACCGTCTCTACCATGTTATGTGCTGCATTGGAGTGGTTTTTTTTCCTGACTGCACTTTCATGCCAGTGTGGCTATTTACACAGACATACGTAGTTGCGCCAGTTCATCATCCCATCATCTTGTGATGCAGTGTAATGGCATCATATGAATGGGACGTGAAGGCAGCACTAATTTTGATCTCTGCATTGCATCTAAATGAAGCTATAGCACCGGGCTGCCATCAGCAGTTACTTTTAATTTTGAAGTCCATCAATCATAAATCCAGCTTCTGTGTCTCCATACGTTTCTCACGGTGTTAAACTTTTTTAAAAACAAAAACAAAACCCTGATAATAAATAGAATATGTTTCTTTTTATTATCAGTTCAAAAATAACTCTTAGCACCAAGAGGTGAAATGTATGTGAACCCAACAGCATTTAACACTTTCTTTTTTTAAAAAAACCACACACACACAATCCAGGAAAATAGAGCAGAACAGCAATCACTGACAAAAATAAAAGCACCTTTGAGGAATTAATAATTTTGCTGCCACGAGGTGAAAACTTTGGAGCTAGCTAGTTAGAGATAAAAACATTTGGAAAAAATGCTTAGGAAAAAATATTTGAGGAAGAAGAAAGAAAAAAGTTTAATTTCCATGGCCTTCAGGACAGACCCTTTCTCCCATCTTCAGGGAATAAGACTGGGAATTGAGAACAGGAGAGGGAATTGTCACCACAGCCATTGTACAAATACCTCTCCAACCTTAGGAGGCTACATTATCATCCTCTGACCCTGAAGATTTCAGCACAAAAGATCTAATGAAATCTTATTCTATGAGAACTGACTGTACCAGACTGAGCCTCTATAAACAAAGAGCCTCTCTACTGTAAACCATTTCAAGATATTTTGTTCTAGTAACTGATATACGCATGTCTTCATGTGCCCCAGACCTCCCTAAGAGGCCGCCAGCTCAAAGATATATCAGATAGAGCCCCCGCTCCTATCTAAGGCTCAGTCTGAGGGTGACTGGTGCTGAAATGACATTTGTGGTCTGCTGTTATAGAGTCTCCAGGCTGAGACCTGCACGGACCTGTCTAGGGTGCCACTGATCCCTCAAACCCTGGCCTTGCCTCAACCCAGACTTTTGCCTTGCTCTGCTTGCCCAAACCTGAACTCTTAGCTTGCAGCATGCTGCTGAAGACTTCTTGAAGTGGGTCAGTGATTATTTGTAAATCAAATATTGAAACATATGGGAGTGCTAATAAGAAGAAATCTCTGATGTTATACTGCTGGCTGGTGAAATGAAAGTTCCTGTACGTTATGTCAAGTAATGTTTAAATTAGGATTAAGAAACTGGTTTCAACATTTGGAAGCAAAAAGAACCGATTTGTCATCATTTTGTATTTAATAAGGTCTTCATGCTTGGTTTAATCATATAAAATCTCTCCTTCTCGAAGTATACTTGTCTATGACTCCCTTTGCTTTCACACACTTGCAGAGTTTAGTCTCTTCCACACAACCATGTACACAATCACATGTTTTACAGCACAATTATTCCCTTGGCAACACAGAAGTAAACCCCATGGAGTTCAGTTGGACTTACTCATAAGTATGTATGCATAGAATTTCAGACCTGTTGAAGCTGAAAGGCAACAAAATTACATCTTTCTCCCCTCACACTTTCCTTTTTGGAATTATTATTTTTAAATGATGTGCATTCAATTAAGAGGGATGGCAGCAAATTTGCTGGTAATTTTCTCAGCTGCCAAATGTTTTCTTCTTCCTGCTCTCTGACCTTTCAGGAAAATTGCCTTGCAACTTGAGCATACAATGGAGAGCATTTAAAACAATTATCCCCACCCCTCCCACACACAGCCTCACACACCCTCCTATTTACTTTGCCTTTCAAAACATTCTGGTATTCAGTACTGCCATAGCACAGACAATCTTGCAGTCATAATCTGAAATGAAATGTGCTGCACATTGACTACTTGGAAACCATAAAGAAAAACCACATATGCTGGGCTTCAAAGGAATGGTGCACAATTGTGTTTGAACCCATATTTGCATCAGATAATTTGTGCACTCATGCACACACATCTGTGAGGACCCTCTGTAGGCTGGCCTCCAGGCTGGTGGTGTCCAAGTGGTGAGAACTGGGGATGTCCCTCTTTGTCTTGGACCAGTGCATCTCTCCATGTGCACCTGGACCTGTCTCTCTGAGAAGCTTTCAGCTCAGTTTGATCAAGCAAGGCAGAGGCGGGTGTACTGCCAGGATATGGGAGACTTGCAGAGCCCTATTGGGTCTGTGAAATGGATGGTTTCTGTTGTGAAGCAGGGAGGTGTCCACTCCACTTGAACACCAGCCTGGAGGTCACCCCACACAAAGGGCTTTCCTTGATGTGATAAGTGGAAGCTGGTCCATTAGGGTCTGCCCTGGGTCAGCCCCCACCTGCATGCCTTCTGAGGCTGCATTCACATGGCAGTTTGTTCCTTTTCCTGTTATGGTTGCATTATATGTGAGCAGAATATAGTGCAAACTTAGCACGCTTTTCTCTGTTATTTGCCAGTGAATTTTTCTCTCTCCTGGAAGCAAATAACACTGGAATCAGCATTAAACTTGCGCTATATTCCACTATATTTCTAGTACTGGCTTTAGCACCGTATAGAAGCTTAAATGCAATGTGGAAATTAACAGCTAGGGAAACACTGGGAAAATAGAACGTGCTGCCACATTCTACTTACTTAGAACCAGTCTTACTTAGAACCAGTCTTACTTAGAACCAGTCAGGGAATGGCTGTGGTTCCAACTATTGTTGGGCTCCCTGACTCCTGTCCTACCAGACTCCATACAGGAGAAAACTATATGATCATCAGGTCCTGAATCAATATGCAACCAAGTTTTACAGGACCAGCCCCATCCTCCTCTTATGGGGTCCTGGAGTAACCACGCAGCCACAATCCATGATTCTAGGGGGTAGCTTAATATTGACTTACTACTTATATTCTGCCATGTATGGTGTTGGTCACTGGTTTCCCAATAGTTGGTGAGCTCTGTTCCTCCTTTGTTTGGAGTAAGTTATTCAGACAAAGCTATGTTTGGGATCGCATGGCTTCATACTAAGTGTTTGGTAGTTGATATTCTGCAAGGACATGCAGAAGCAGCTTTCTTGACCACTGGACCCACTATTGGTCTTGTCCACCTTCATGCTCTAGAACCTGTCTTTGCATGCAGGGGAAGTCCCTAATTCACCAAGGGTTTGAGACCCATCTTCCCTCACCTGGTTCACCCCTGGCCAGTCAAAGCCATTTCCTGTGGTGGCTACTGTTGCATGCTGACAGTTTCTAGGAGCCACAGGTGAGAGCTGAGTCCAGGGCAGGGACCAAAGGTGGACAAACTACCCCAGAAGGAGGCCGGTGTGTCCCCCATTAGAGGTACTAAAGGTAAAGGGACCCCTGACCATTAGGTCCAGTCGTGACTGACTCTGGGGTTGCGGCGCTCATCTTGCTTTATTGGCCAAGGGAGCCTGCGTTTGTCCGCAGACAGCTTCCAGGTCATGTGGCCAGCATGACTAAGCTGCTTCTGGAGAACTAGAGCAGCGCACGGAAACTCCATTTACATTCCCGCCGGAGCGGTACCTATTTATCTACTTGCACTTTGACGTGTTTTCGAACTGCTAGGCTGGCAGGAGCAGGGACCGAGCAATGGGAGCTCACCCCGTCGCGGGGATTTGAACCGCTGAACCTCTGATCGGCAAGCCCTAGACTCTGTGGTTTAACCCACAGTGCCACCCGCGTGCCTATTAGAGGTACTACCCCTCCCCTAACACCCCATGCACTAAAGTGCTAATAAATAAAGTGGAGCACATCCCCCGTATCTCAAAATAACTGCAGATTTTGCACATTACAATGGCACACTAGTAAGTGCCATAGTAAATGTTAAATTGCCCCTTTTCCGTTTCATCCAGCTAAAGTAGGGGGATTTAATTTTCCAAATGTCATTTATTGTGTAAAATGAAAGCAGGTGGAAATCTTCATCCAAAGAAAGGTGTGGTGTCAACTGCCTTATTGTCATGGCTTTATACTGCAGCAACATTATTGACTGAATTCTTTACAGATGGCTTGAACTATTGAGTGATTCTGTCCCAATGTTGGGCAGCAGTGATGGTGATTGATTCTCCAATCATAATAAAGTTATCAAGCCTGTGGACCATTACAGATCAAATTAACATGACATCTGCACTCCAAAATGGACACAAAAGGTTAATTTTGGAGCGATAAATTACAGGGCATAACCGATTGCCTGAGGAAAACCAGGATGATAGCTAGTGTCTTCTGTAAAAATCTATTTTAACATTTTACAGATAATTTTTTGCAGCCGTGTTGGAAACACAATGCTAATAATTTAATTGTGTGCCTGGTGTTATTAAATCTGCAATTGGCTCAGCGTTGCTGTGAATGTGCTTTAAAAAATTGCCACTGGTAATATATATAAACACTTCACTGCTCCATTACAAACTGTGGCAGTGCAGATATTCTAGGCTTCATCCAGAGGTAGAGAATTAAAGTGCTATCAAAGTACAATAAGTGTTCTTGAGTTATGGCTTCAGTAGCTGAGTTAATCTTCAAAGTAATAAACTGCTGAAAATATTTCTGCTGAAACAGAGGAAGAATGGAAATGGAGACATTTTAAAAGCAATAGAACACAAATGCAATGACACAGGCGCATATGGTTTGATGCTCATAGACAGGGCTGGCTGCTGATTTAGAGTGTCATGAAAGGGCAACAAATTGTTAGTTATTTAATTTATGGTTGTTGTATTTTTACTCTCAGGCAGAGGTGCTGGTGGTATTTTATGTCACATGTGCCAGAATAACTTAGTTAGCCGTGGGTACTATGCACCTTGACCTGTGAAGGGAGTCATAGGAAGCTGTTGGGTGGCCATTGAACCATCTAACTCAATATTGCCAACACTGGCTGGCAGAAGCCAATGAGTCTGTCTCTGTACTGCTTGTAAAAGCTGGGGATTGAACTTTGGACTTTCTGCGTGCAGAGTAGATGCTCCTCCATTGAGCTCTGGCCACTCCCAAACAGATTGCCATTTACTTTTCTGCTTCAAGCAGCAAATTGTCTTGGGGTGGCCCCTGCTAATGAGGAATGGCAAACAGGCAGAATATAGATTTATGATGAAATAATTCAACAGGTTGCTCACCTGCGGACATACATGCATTGAAACTGCCTTACGCCGAGTCACATCAAGTATCTGTCAAGCATGGCACAGTCTCCCACTGCTGGCAACAACTGTCTGGGAGATCTTTGCCAAATCTTATACACTGCTACTGCTTCCCAATATTCCTTTTCACTTGGGGGTGCCCAGGTCTGAACTTGGGACATCTTGCATGCAGTCAGCTATACTGGGGCTCCTGTGTCTACTCTGTGCTGTGTCCAGCCCAACTGGATGTAAACACAGTCTGGCTGGAAGTTGTTTGTGAGGGTGGTAGCTGTCTTCCCAGCATTTTCTACCCTCTCAGCTGCCATATAAAGATCAGCGACAACCAAGGTGAATGGAGGCAGGGAGGATGTTAAGAGTACAGGAAGGTGCAGGCATTGTTGGGATGTAAATGCTCCTGGAACCAAGACTACCTCTTTGTCTCATGCTGGAAGCAAATGACACTTAGTTATGTTGGCGTGGGGTGGGGGAGGTTTTATTTGTTCAAATATAACTAGAGCATCTGCAAACTAACTAGATCTAACCAGATTTAGCGGAATCAAAATATTTTCCAAGTAGGAATTTCTTACTTAATCGGGAGATGGACGAGGAGCTGGAGCCATGCTGTTTTTGCTATGATTGCATGTTTTATCTAGATATATATATAATTTTAATTCTATTAATGTTTATCTCTAAATGATACCCCTATATTTTAGCTGTTCTTATTTTATTTTTAAGCTGCCATGAGCCCGTCAGGTAAAAAGGTGGGGAATAATAAATTGAATCATCGTCATCATCTCTTGGGCACATTTACAGTTACTACCATTTGTGGCCCCACAGCAAAGCTTAGGAAATTAATTCCTCCTCTTTGCTATGAGGACCTTGGGTATATGAATTTGATTAGACCACTGGCCCAGTGTTCAACCCAGTGCACATGCCAAGCCTAAAGGGGACCCCTGCTAATGGCCTCCAAACCAGTTGCAGGTGAACAAAGACTGCCTTGACCCAAAAATGGTTCAGGTGTTTACCCAAAATGAAATTCTCTTTCCTGATCAAACTTAAAACCAATCAAAACAACAGCAACAAATAACCCTCACCAGTGTGAAGTAGGTGAAACAGGGGAGTCCCAAGGCCAATTGGGAGCTCCCCCCAAAAATTCTATTCAGCCCCCAAACAGGCATCTAGCAAAGCCCACAGTACAAAAGGTATGTGGGAGCTGCAATGAAGAAGT
The DNA here is from genome assembly GCF_964106915.1 of Podarcis gaigeae. Taxonomy (NCBI): domain Eukaryota; kingdom Metazoa; phylum Chordata; class Lepidosauria; order Squamata; family Lacertidae; genus Podarcis; species Podarcis gaigeae. The sequence goes on along the minus strand of NC_139682.1, from coordinate 16,320,729 downwards.
GAGGGATATTTTGGGGCAGGGCAGGCTTATAAAGCATGAACACCACCCTATTCCAATTGGCCAATTGGTTCTCATGTGACTATCTCAGCAGCTCCCCTGGTCAAACCATTAGAGTATTATTTCCCGGGGGAGGCAGAGCTTGGCAAATTCATTCCCACTCAAGGGTGGGTGTGGCATTGCCTGATATCAGTCACATTGATGGGCACATCAATCTCAGTCTCACTGGAACAAATTCTGCCCTCTTCACACACCTGTAGAACGATGTGTCATCTATCCTTTTGAACCCATGTACTGTTGGAAAAAAATCAAATGAACACAATAAGGAAGCAAAATGCTCTCACTGTCTTCTTTGTATTTCCCACTGGCTCAATCACTCTAACAAAATGTGAATACTTAGTCATTAGGGGGCATCTTCTCTTCTTTGTGTCAGAATGAGGCACACGCTGCTACAGGGAACTGTCTCAATCCCAACTATTACTGAATACGATGACAATGATATACTACCCCAGGAAGATGATCTGAAAGGAGGTGAGCTTTTCTTCCACGCTACAAGTGAAGGATACCACAAGCACATTCTTCTTCTGGAGAAGGAAAATAGATTCCCACCTGTAGACAAAAGGTGAAATGTAAAATCACCTTTAAAGAAAGGAAGAAAAAGAGGATGACAAAAAGAACAGTTGCATATTTGGAGAACATGCAGGCACTCAGTTAAGCATAGATTAGCTTGATTTATTATTTGTATTTTGCTTTTCTGCTCTCCTTTCCTTTCCTTTCCTTTTTTCAAAATAAAAATAAAATCTTTAAACCAAACTTGGGTTCAACAACCATTCACACCGAGGACTATCCTCTGTCAAGTAGGACATTTTGCCAACCTATGAAGACCTACCCATCACTCGCTACTGTCAGAGAATTTCAGAAGAGAGATGGGAATGCAATCTGAGGAATACTCCAGCAGGAAGTGAGGCCAAACTGAATCTCTTTCAGATTGGACAGATCAAAGAAGGTATAATGTCCAATCCAAAATTGTTTGCACGGGGCAGCTTCAAATAATCTTGTTTCCAGTGGCTGCATCTGTTTCAGAGTCTTTCACATCACTGCTGCTCGTGTTACTTTAAGTTGTAACTGTTGTGAGCAGCACCCATGCTGTTTTACTGTAAATAAAGTATAATCATTCAACAGCCCCAAATTTCTCAGATATGGAGAAATTTTGTTGCTTGACCAGGCCACAACAGCCCCAGTCCCCAGGGACCATAAGAAAGGAATAAATACTCTGACAATGTGTTATAGAATTAAAATTAGGCCACAACTTTATTAAACTTCCGAATGTAGGAAGACCTTGGCTTAGGCCTTGGGCATGTATCTCTCCCAGCCCCACCAGCCAGGAGAACTGGGGCACATCAGGGTAAATGGGATATGGGGGTGCACTGCGATATGTAGGTGTAGCAGGCAGCCCAGTCCATATCCGTGCAGGCAGGGTAGTTCACTGACAACCTTTCAGTGTATGGCCAGTGACACGCATTATATAACCCCTTTTAAGAGGGGACCCTGGAATCGCTGCTGCAGGGGGGTGAGGCACCACTTCATGCCCCCCCCCCATATAGGGAAGAAAAGACTAAAGGATTCCACCCAAGACCATAAAACACCAAAGTTGTGATGAATTGCTACAGGGAAGACAAAACCTGCCAATGCAGGAAAATTTCTTCCCGGTCCTTCAACAGCAAACAAAGACCTTAGCAGCGCCCACTAAACAGGAAGAAAAAGTTAACCTGCAAACAAGAAAACATTAAACTAAGGGAGGGGAGAGTGGGTGAATCTCCTGAGCCGACTGCCTGGCTACTGTCGGTTCCACCCCGTATATATAAATGCAACTGGCCCCACCTCTCAGCAATGAAACTTGACTACTGAGACTGGGCATGAACCTCCAAATAATAACACTGAGAGGCAAGCCAGTCCCTGTTTGCCATTAAGTTCCCTGGGAACTGTAGCACCGCACATGATCCCACAAAGGGCACCCACAATGTAAAGTGTGAGTGCTCATTTTGTGTTCCGAAACCAGAATGCCTTCATGGGCAGTTCAGATGATATGGGCTTACTGGCACAAATAGCTGTCCTCCCCTATGCACTTATGCCAATTGGACTTTTACCACCAACTTCCAAGATATATGCTTCTAATTTCACTGGGCTAGATGGTTTGAAAGCCATTTATTAAGAAACCAAAGTGGAAGAAATGAATGGCTTCTAGAAACAGTGCCACATACAAGGAGTACTTGGTCATGATGAAGAACTCTCTGCTGTGCAGTCCTGTCACATCTCTGCCTGTCACTGAGAAAGGAGCAACTCACATTCAGTAATTTCCATTAATGCCATGAGTATCATATAGGCAATATATTTGATTATAGATATTTTGGGGGGAACTTCCAACAGATTCCCCCCCCCCCGCCAACACTCTGCCCCTCCTTTCCATGACCTAAAGAGAATCCAAACTCTCAATAAAGCAATTTAAACCATAAAAACAATTATGGATGTAGAAATCCATAAGACATGTGAGGGCTTTCCACTATTTTGCACCTTCTACCACATGTATGGTTATCTCCCTGTTAGACAATAGACATGGGTGTGTCCATGGTGCAATGAGCTCCTGGCTGTATGGGAACAAGTTTGTTCCCTTGAGGCCGAGGTAGCAAACCGTGAAAAGAGGTTAAGAAATCCCCCACCATCTTTCCCTAGGCAAATATCATCAACCAGGGTGACGAAGAAGAAGAAGAAGAAGAAGAAGAAGAAGAAGAAGAAGAGGAGGAGGAGGAGGAGGAGGAGGAGGAGGAGGAGGAGTTGTTGTTGTTTGGATTTGATATCCCGCTTTATCACTCCCCTTCAGGAGTCTCAAAGCGGCTAACATTCTCCTTTCCCTTCCTCCCCCACAACAAACACTCTGAGGTGAGTGGAGCTAAGAGACTTCAGAGAAGTGTGACTAGCCCAAGGTCACCCAGCAGCTGCATGTGGAGGAGTGGAGACGCGAACCCGGTTCCCCAGATTATGAATCTACTGCTCTTAACCACTACACCACACTGGCTCTTCAATGCCATGGCAGGCAATGTCAAGGCAATTTCAATGCAATGTCAAGGCAGCTTCAATGCCATGGCCAGGCCATATGGATATTCAATCACCCCAAAACGTGTCTGAAGTGGGACCACCAGCATCTTCTCAAGCACCATGCCCCCAAAGGAGGCATTTGCCGCTGGACAATTGCTAACACATCCAGGTCCAGGTGATACACCACCATCTTGTTCAAAGTGGACAGTACCTTGATCAGCCCCAGACAACACCAAACTCTAAGAAGCCAAGACGGGCAGAGGTCAAAGGGCAGGTGGTCAGCCACCCTTCTTCAAGCAGCTTGATACATCCCCAGGCCGCAATAATCAGAACTGATCCAGTACAGATGGAACACTGGATGGCTCTATTGATCTAACTGTGGCATCCAAGTTTATCTGAATCTGAATGATTTCATTCCTAAAATGCCTCACAGAGTTGCTACGGCAAGCCACTGAGGGTGTCAGAGCAATGCTCCCTTAGCCAGCTGACAAAAGCCATTCGGAAAAGCACAGTTGCATGGTTATACGCTATATGCATGTTAATGATTTGTTGCTCAAACTAGGCCTTTGAGATTGGCGCCAGCTTAGAGGGGAAATGAGCTAATCAATAAATCATCAATTCCCGACGTTTAAACTGGGGCAAATCAGGAATTTGTGGTTTGAGTTGCCAACCTCTTATTGAAGTCACTGAAGTATGTCCATTGCACAGCCATAACAGGTGGAGGCGAGAACTTTGAAGGTTTTCCCTTGGAGCGGGAAGGCTGCGATTAATATTTATTAGGATATATATATACTCCCCTGGCCTAATCTGACTAGAATCAAAACCAAGCCGAGCTGAACAACACGGCATAAAGATAAGTGCAAACAACTGAATTAATATCCTCTGACCAAAATAATGCATGCCTTAATTGAAAAGAAAATGCTGTGAAGGGAAAGGATGTGCATTGTTTACTTGTTTAGAGGATGTGTATGCCAGTCTTCAGGTAAAAATGCATCCAGACTAACTCATGTACAATCAGTTAAAATAAGGTAGTCCCTGGCAGCAAGCTTACAAAACACACACACACACACACACACACACACACACACACACACACACACAAACACACACTACAATGCACAAGGGGAAAGTGCACAGGGACAGAATAATAGAATTGTAGAGTTGAAAGGAACCCCCAGGGTCATCCAGCCCAACCCCCTGCAGTGCAGAAATTATTAATAATAATAATAATAATAATAATAATAATAATAATAATAATAATAATTTATTTATACCCCGCCCATCTGGCTGGGTTTCCCCAGCCACTCTGGGCGGCTTCCAACAGAATGTCTATTAAACATTTAAAGCTTCCCTAAACAGGGCTGCCTTCAGATGTCTTCTAAAAGTCTGGTAGTTGTTGTTCTCTATGACAACTGGTGGGAGGGTGTTCCACAGGGTGGGTGCCACCAACAAGAAGACCCTCTGCCTGGTTCCCTGTAACCTCATGTCTTGCAGTGAGGGAACCGCCAGAAGGCCCTCGGAGCTGGACCTCAGTGTCTGGGCTGGATGATGGGGGTGGAGATGCTCCTTCAGGTATACTGGGCCGAGGCCGTTGAGGGCTTTAAAGGTCAGCACCAACACTTTGAATTGTGCTAGGAAAAGTACTGGGAGCCAGTGTAGGTCAACTAAGACATCCAAGACAGATGGCCATCCAACCTCTTCTTAGAAACCTCCAAGGAAGAACTATTCACCACCTCTCATGGGAGGACGTTCCACTTTCAAACAGCTCTTACTGTCAGAAAGTTCCTCCTGATGTTTAGTCGGAATTGCCTTTCTTTTTTAACTTGAAGCCATTGGTTTGGGTCCTACCCTCCAGAGCAGGAGAAAACAAGCTTGCTATCATCTTCAAAGAAAAAAATGTTTGAAGGGGGGGAGGGGAAGAGAGGAAGCATCAGGCACCAATTATTCAACACCGGTTCTTGTGTGCCCCACCTGATGGAGGACCATCCTCTGTTTAAAGGGCTGCCCTGTCCAATTCTGGGTTTAAGATAATGAAACATAAGAAGAGGGAATGGGGGCCCTGAAGTTGCCCATCAACATTTGCACCTGCACACTATGGTGAGATGCACTGCATTTTTACTTAAATCACAGGAAGTACTTTTACATTTTCACACACAGGTGTTTGTTTTTATTTTGTTCATATCAAAGCATTTACGATAGGACTAGATGAGCGATTGGTTTGATCCAGCAGAGCTCTTCTTCTGCTCCTGACATGAGAAATAAAATCTTGTGCCCCTGAAGAAAAGGTAACCTTCCAAACCAAAACCGCCAAAACCATGAGATTCCCAAAACATTTCCAGGCCACCGCACTCTTGGTTCCATAAACTGATCCCCAATGCCCCATACTCTATCCTATAAAATGCATGATTCAGAATGGCAGTTTGCACAACCCACTAAGCAAAATGACAACACAATAAAATTCAAAATGGTAACAATTGCACATTTATTCAAAATCCAATTCAAAACTATTTAATTAATTCAACAGAACTGATTAACTTGATCCATTGATACCAGCTTTAAAATTCCAATACTGTAAGTTGATATACATTTTATTTCCTAATACAGTGTGTATATATATATATATATATATATATATATATATATATATATATTTCTGTTTTTCCTTGTTGTTATAAGTTATGTTGGATATTTTGTTGTTGGGCAAATTATGTTGAAAATCAATAAGAATGTTATTAAAAATTAAAATTTTGTATTCAAATAATATATTGCCTACTTTTTATGCCCTTTAAGAACAAATGTGTGTGTGTTGTTGATGTTTTTTAAGAACAAATGTGTTGAGCGATGTGTGTGCATGTGTATGCAAATGTGCAGGTGTGTGTTTGTGCTGAACTGAGTCTTTTGACCCAGGTGAAAGAAAGCTGAGTTTGGCCCATGGCATAAGTGCTTTGTTTTCTCTGCTGGCTGGTTGGCCCAATTAGTGTCATACCAAAGGATGATTCCTGGCAATACAGTTGATTTATTAAGGTCTGGTGTCACCATAAGGACCTGATACACGGAACAAGAAGTGACTCCTTGTGGCAAAACGCTTAGTGCTGCAACATAAAAAAACTTAAACCGGTGAGACAACTTACTGAACCGGTTGATTAAAGGGGGAGAAAGTTGCCTTTCATACTTGTGAAGTAAAAGAGATTGCTGAGCAAATCTGGTTGGCTTAATAGCCTGTCTAAACCTCTATAGAGACTAGCACTCTCCAGAGGGATCGCTTTAAGAAAAGTGGCATGGAGGACTGCAACAGAACAGAAAAAAATTCACTGAAATTTATCCAGTGAGAGGGAGGTGCATAATCAAAGAACAGCCTCTGTCTGTCTGTCTGTCTGTCTGTCTGTCTTTCTCTCTGTGTGTGTGTGTGTGTGTGTGTGTTTAGCCATGAGAAAGGCAGAATTGCTTACCCTGGGCTCTCCACCCCACAGATTATATATATATATATATATATATATATATATATATATATATATATATATATATCCTATTTCATATTTTCCTGCAAAACAACAATGTATTTGTAATATCATGACGCCTTAATATTGTTTGCATTTGTATCCCCCCCCATAGCCTGCACTGAATGTGGGACATTAATCTTAATTTCAATAAATATTTGCACTTAATGAAGGCAATGTGAGATGCAAATGTTTCAGATTTTGTATCTAAACCAGTCAGGTGTCACCAGCAAGGCAACACAAGGGGACCAGTGTGCCCGCCAGAACCTCCTGTGGTTCCCACAAAAGGGCTCAGTAAAGGCCCACAGCTCAGAAGCATGTAATGCCTTAAGAGAAAACGTGATGAAAATCATGTATAGATGGTATATTACACCGGTGAAGTTAGTCAAACTCTATAAGGTAGATAATAAATGCTGGAAATGTAAGAAAAAGGAGGTACCTTTTATCATATGTGGTGGGAATGTAAGAAAGTGAAATGCTTCTGGAATATGATATACAGTGGTACCTCAGATTAAGTACTTAATTCGTTCTGGAGGTCCGTACTTAACCTGAAACTGTTCTTAATCTGAAGCACCACTTTAGCTAATGGGGCCTCCTGATGCCGCTGCACTGCCAGACCACGATTTCTGTTCTCATCCTGAAGCAAAGTTCTTAACCTGAAGCACTATTTCTGGGTTAGCGGAGTCTGTAGCCTGAAGAGTATGTAACCTGAGGTACCACTGTATAATGAAATTAAGAAAATGTTGAAATATACATACATTAAAAAAGCGGAAACTTTTCTACTGGGAATTGTAGGTATAGACATTAACAGACAAGATACTAAGCTTTTCCTATATGCAACAACAGCAGCAAAAATTTTATTAGCAGAGAAGTGGAAACAAGAGGAATTACCAACAAAGGAAGAATGGCAATTGAAGTTAATGAAGTATGCGGAACTGGCCAAAATGACGGGAAGAATCCAAGAACAGCGGGACCAGAATTTCATCAAGGACTGGACTAAATTTGTAAATTATTTGAAAGACAATTGTAGTCAATCAAACACGTTGGTAGGATTGCAAGAAGCTTTGTAAGGAAAGGCATAAAAATCATTGCAGAGAATAAGAAAATATGATACTTTGATGTTTTTGATTTGAAAGCAATGGTTAAGTAGTGAAAATGCAGACATTTGAAATGAAAGACAGAAAATCACAAGGAAGGTTTGAAGGAAGCCATGGCCCTAAAAAGCCAAATTGTATAATATAAGAGGAGAGATTGTAATGGAAAGCATTATTGTAAAATTAATAAAAATGATATGGCCAAAAAAAGAGAAAAGAAATCCACAGCGCAGAAGAGACTATTTACTCTCCTGCGCAGTTCCTGTTTGCGCTGGCTCAACCCCTCCTGCATTGGATACGCCTCCTTAAACATGCCCACATTTCAATTGATGCTAAAATTAGACACTGGCCCACCTGTGTATTCTAAACTAAAGTAATGGGCAAAGAGATCCTTTCTGTGAGGGAGTGCAGCAGTGACTGATGTAGGGGCTTTCTCCACTCCCCATTGATGGGGTGGTTGTAGGGGGTACATGCCCACAACATTTCATAGCCTTGTTTCTTTCTCTTCTCGTTAGAATGCGGCAACCGTTTTGTCACAGCCATGGAGGGTTGCACTTGCTCAGAATTGCAAATGTGCCCACTTACCGCAAAATGATGGTGACCCTCATTCTAGAGCGGGCATAGGCAAACTCCAGCCCTCCAGATGTTTTGGGACTACAATTCCCATCATCCCTAGCTAACAGGACCAGTGGTCAGGGATGATGGGAATTGTGGTCTCAAAACATCTGGAGGACCAGAGTTTGCCTAGGCCTGTTCTAGAGTTTGAAAGCCAAAAGAGACATAGACACAGTAGGTAGGTAAGTAGGTAGATGTGGTTAGGGAAATGCCAGATCTTGAAGGGTAAGTAATACAGCAGACAGGAGGAAGGAGCGTGAACAGGGCAACTGTCTCCAATGGCCCTGGGCTTCCTAGAGATGCCACATTGTTAGAACAATGTGATAGTTAGCAGTGAAATACAATAATTACTCTCATGCTGTGTGCTGCACGTTAATGCTACGCTGCTAACTTCTGTAATGGAATCTATCATTTCTCCATTTAACCAGGTTTCCTTACTGCGGAAAGATAATAACACTGTGGTAAAGGAAAATGCAAATATGTCCATGCTCCACCCTGAAAACTCAAACACGGCATTACAGAGACCATAGAGTGGTTTCCCATTCACTCGCCGGCGCTTAAAGGATTTCAAGGCAATAACTGGAAGTAATTGCAAAATTTATGGCCCAGAAAACAAGGCTGGTAATCCAATTACTTGTAAACAATATAAACCATCTCTAAATAAAGCAGATACACACAGAAGCGGATGAGGCATCAAAAATGATTAGTTCAACATGGGAAAGCGATGCACTGCTCGCTGTGGATTGGAAGGCATTTGCATAGGGATGGAACATAATGCCTAGACATGCCTTGACCTTGGCCAACACAAGTGAGGTGGCCTTTATAGATAATCTTGAGAGACTGTCATTGCATTCATTATGTCCACAGATGCAGAGTAAGCAGGCTTTAAATATGCTCCCTGACAGAAGGGTTACTTTGACTGAGTCAGCATAATGATATTATATGGCACATTTATCACCACCAAAGGTACTCTATATACACATATACACATGTGAGCTATTTTTGGTTTTGGTGCTGCTAAAGTTTTTTTTAAAGAGTTGTACTGTTGGAGGTTGCAGCGGTAGCATGATCTTAATTTTGAAAAAGAGTTGTTAAAAATAATAATCCAAATGCACCAAGTTAATTAGATTATGTTTGAGAAACAGCTGCCACTGGTTAGAGGTTAGAGGTGAGTCAGCTGGGCAAATATTTGAGCTCCAGAAGAGATTATTCTTTCCCTCCCATGTCCTGCAATACTGCATGAATCTGAAGAAGAAGAAGAAGAAGAAGAAGAAGAAGAAGAAGAAGAAGAAGAAGAAGAAGAAGTGGTGGTGGAGGAGGAGGAGGAGGTGGAGGTGGAGGAGGAGTTTGGATTTGATATCCTGTTTTATCACTGCGACTAACATTCTCCTTTCCCTTCCTCCCCCATGACAAACACTCTGTGAGGTGAGTGGGGCTGAGAGACTAGCCCAAGGTCACCCAGCAGCTGCATGTGGAGGAGTGGAGATGTGAACCCAGTTCCCCAGATTACGAGTCTACCGCTCTTAACCACTACACCACGCTGGCTCTCTGAAAACCTAAACACCATGAATGATCTGCCCTGGCCATGTAGGTCTGTTATGTATAGTTTGGAAGTAAGGATGAGCACTCAGTGGATGAATGATTATACTGGATGTTGGCCAGTATATGGGCAAAGTGGCCTACGTATGTTCTCGAAGCTACCAGCATGAGTTTGACCAAACAGCGGGAGGCAGTGGAAGACAGTAGAGATAAATTGTGTGAGCAATACTCAGTGTGTATGACACAATTTCTGTCTATATACATAGCACAGTGCTAGCAATTAGCCAGGTCAAACACTGCCTGAAAGCCCTTGTGAGTCAGAATAAACTCTCACAGCCTGACCCAGATGTGTTGCCCTACCACCCTCATTGCTAGGCCCCTGTGTAGCTGTTTTAGTGGTTGGTGGGTGCTACTTCTGAATGGGATCCAAGACTGGCTCTCATATTATGCCCTCCATATTAGTTCATTGGCCATGCAGTGCACTAGCCTATAGACCTATGCAATCTATAGATGTATGAGCCATGGGATTGCATTCTGGGTGAATTAAAATGCATATCGCACCATATGCATGCAGAAAATATTTTCTGAAACAAACCTTTTGGCATACTCCAGCCTAGCACACATGCCACATGCCCAACCTGACTAAGGGCAACTCTTGCTCTTGCAATACAATTCCACCCTTCTAATCTCAAAATGGCAAGATTTCACAAATGTGAGATGAAAGGGCAAACCCAATCTAAAATATTTCCCCCCACCCATCCCATCCCATCCCACTGTGCAAAACCTTTTCTGACAGGATTTTATTATCTTATCTTTCTGCATTTTGTTTCTAGTGATGAGACTGGGGAATGGACAGAATTAAGCTATTTAAACACATTCCATTCTTATAGCTATAAAATGATGTTTTGGATTCACTTGGATTCTTTAATTTCCTCTGCTTTTAATTACTTAGGCAAAGATCTTCTTGTTCAAACAGGCTTTTGGGAATTGACTGCTTTTAATGAAAGGGCTGGGGCTGTGCTGTTTTCGTTGTAAATATTTGTAAGTTTGTAAACATATTTGTATGTTTTAAGCAGCTTTTTATATGTGTATAAAGTTTAATTGTTTTTAATATGGGTTTTCCCCCCTATGGTTTTTAGTGATCTTGTTTTTATCTGTAAGCTGCCTTGACTCCCACCAAGGAAAATGGTAGGAAAGGAAGGAAGGAAGGAAGGAAGGAAGGAAGGAAGGAAGGAAGGAAGGAAGGAAGGAAGGAAGGAAGAAGTCATACTAATAATATTTAGGCTTCTATTCAACATTATGCTAAGGTTCCATTTGTGTGATCATTTTCTTTGTGTGATGTAACATTCTCCTCCCCAGCTCCCCCACCTACCTTGTTAATTCACTAAATCTTGTTCTGGAGTCCCCCTAGTCCTTCTGGGAAGCTTTGGGGATGGTGCTGGATGTGTGTGGATGGAGGGGTGGGGAAATTCACATTGCAGTAGTGAAGATGGCAGGATCCCCAAGGACCTGCTCTACGGGGAGCTGGCTTCAGGTACCAGGTCCATTGGCAGACCAACTTTGTGTTACAAAGCTGTCTGCAAGCATGACGTGAAGTTTGGCAACATCAGCCCTGGCGTGTGGGAATTCCTTGCAGATGAATGCAGTGCCTGGAGACAGGCAGCCAGGTCATGCATCCATAGTGACCAGAGGCAGAACAACTGCTGAGAGGAGTGCAGAGAGAAGAAACGCCATGGTGCATCTGCAGCAGCACAACTTGACACCTTTATCTGCCCCAGCTGCAACAAAACATGTCTTCACCCCCCAAGGCACACTCCTCCCTTGTCTTCTGAGACAGATGTATGGCAATGACAAGTGGTAATCCCTGCTCTGGCTTCCACTAATACAACTGATTAGTTGAATACAGCTCATAGACTTGAAAGGGGACTCAATTTCCATCTTTCTCTGCTCTCTGCAAGCCAAATTAACCTTGAGACCAGGTAGGTGGCTTTCTAGCTTTGAAAATGGTGACTGGAATTTTTGGCAAGTTCCCACAAAACATCGGCATCATCCAGCCAGTACTCTAGATCCATATACATAGAAACCCATTTATACTGCAAAACCCCCAACTTTTGTGAAATATCCAGAATTGATCCTCAATATTTTCAGTTGTGCAAAATGGTACGAGCATATTCCCAGTTTCTGTGCAGAGGAGTTGGCGCTTGCTGGGCATGCTTTGGAAGATGTCTGCTTTGTGACACTTTTTGTCTGACCAGTGCAAACTGTCCATTTGCAGGCTCGGTTCAGAGAAGCTATATGGCAGGGAGAGGTGGTGTTACTGAGTCAAAGCACCACCCATGAGAACAATCATTAGCTGTGTGTAAAATGTTATGAGAATAACAAGGTTGTTCAGGTGGACCATAATTCAGGCAGACACGTAGTTCCTCCTCTAATCTGCTATATTCCCGGAAGATCTCTATTCTGGGATACTAGGCATTAATTTTATTATTTTTTTAAGCCACAAAAGGACTGTCCCCTGTGCACGCTCATAACTCAGACATTTACTAGCTGGAGGAACATGAAGGGTAAGTTAGGGATGTGACTATAGCCATGGAACTTTTCTCAATTCAGGCACAATCTGCCATTTCTGTGGGAAAGGAAACTTCCACACTCACTCTCTAATAACAGCAACATCTAAACCAAGGTGCAGACAATCAGCTACAAATTCACTCTTAAAAAGGTCAGATCAAACAGCAACTATCCAAATGCTAAGTGTGGAAACGTCCACAGTTAGTTTCGTGGCTAAGGATTTGAACCTCCAGTTCCTGATACAATATACCAACCACCACATCACATTGACTTCTTGTTTCTTTAATTGTACTGTCTCATGTTCTGGGCATGATGTTTTAAGGAGGATATTGACAAACTGAAATTTATGAAAAAGGTGATGAGGGGCCTGGAGACCAAATCTTACATAGAAGATGATCCATATTTTCCTATTGTTGCAGAGGATAAGCCCAAATCAGTGGGAATGGGTCTCAACAACACATCATCCTAATGATGCAAGCTATTTGACTGCCTTGGGAGGTGCTGGACTCTCCTTCATTTGAGGTATTTAGGTAAAGGCTGGATGATCATCTATCCATGTTGCTGTAATATTGGACTTCCCAAATTGGCAGGGACTTGGGTGTTTTATGATTGGAAAGTTGTACATGCTACTTGTGCCTTCACAGCAATACTGAGAGGTAGGTTAGGCTTGAATAAAATAACTGGTTGGTGGTCACTCATTGAATCTGGGTCTTCCACCCAGTCTTCCAGCCACAAAGCCACACTCCTTCTTACTTATTTTCCTGCACGCTGAAATAAATTTCACATGATCTACAAGTACAAATTTTAGAAATATTTACAAGAAGCTCAAAAACAACTTCAGAAAGTTGTTGATGAAGTGTATGATCCCGTTTGTGTAAATTTTGATTAAAATGTTTAAGGAAAAAAGAGAAATGCTTGCCCATTGTGTCATCTATGGGGGGGAAATGGCAAGAGATATTGTTCACAGAATGTATGACCATGCCTGTTGTTAGAATTCAACTTTCAGTTCTGGTAGCATTCAAAAGCCAATCATAACAAATGATCCCAGTGGAAAGATCATGGGAGAGGAAATTTCTCATGTCTCCGATCCTGGCCAGAAGGTTAATTATCAGAATATGGAACACACAGAGAAAAATGAGCATATCTAGGCCTGCTCAATTAACCCACACGCCTAAAAAGAAACAGAGCACAGTGAGAATTGTACAGTGTATGAAATAGCCTGTATGAAACACAATGCAAGAAGATGGATGGAGAACTGTGAAAAACAGGATTGCAAAAGAGATTGATGAAACCAAGCAAATCATGGTTTCCTAGGTATTTGTGGACACTTGTGATGGACCAGTGACAAGCCTATTTTGATGGATAGTGTTGGAGGCGGTATGATCTAATCCAGTGGTAGCCAACATGGCACCCTCCAGATGTTATCCCCATCATGCCCTTATTGTCCTCACAGAGCAACAATTCCCAGAGTTCTGTGGGAAGAGGGGTTGACTGTTAAACCACTCTGGGAATTGTAGCTCTGTGAGGACAATAGCAGTCTCCTAACAACTCTCTGCATCCTTAACAAACCACAGCTCCCAGGGTTCTTTGGGGGGAGCCATGTGTGATGGACAGCAGAGCCAGATCAGAGTCTGGTGATGCAGTCGCCTTGAAACTCCATCAGAGTGTTGGAGCCTCTCTCTGATTAGCTACAGAGTGAGCTAGCCACTGTAGGGGGGGCAGAATTTGGGGGGGTAAAAGCAGCAGTTTCTAAGGGATAGAGTTAGATAAGGCTGTGTTTAAGAAGAGAGATAGGGCTGGATTTGAGATGTTAGACTGGTTTTAGGCTGGGAGATAGGGAGTGAGATAGGGAGAACTGGTTCTGAATTCAAGTCAAACATACACGTTGAGGAGACTATCCATAGCGAGAGGACAGAGCGGCTTGGAAAGGGAGACCAGATTGAGGGTCTGGGAAAGGTATACAGACTGGCATGTTCTGGGAGGGCTGTGATGGAACTGGGAGAGGTCAATATTGTGGGAATACAGGCTACCTGGGTGTCAGTATAGTCAGGAGGGGAGAGTTCTTCTAGGTACTGAAGACTCCCAAACCAGTAACAAAGGGTGAGGTGATCCCCTGGGTCTGTTATACCTCAGGTGTGTGATTGTTAAGAGAGTGGGTAACTGAGCAAAAGTGTCCCTTGCTCATGAACCAAAGTATTAAGATGTGAAGGAAAATGGGTATACATCAGAAGATCTGTTTGTGGGTAAGGAATTTCCTGACCGATAGGCCGCAGACAGTGAGAATGGGACCTTACTATTCTTCTACTCTAGTATTAAGCACAGGAGCCCCTCAGGGGTGTGTGTTAAGCCCCTTTCTCTATTCCCTGTACACATATGATTGCACCCCACTGCATAAGTCCAACACAATCATCAAATTTGCGGATGATACAACAGTGGTGGGGCTCATTAGTGAGAATGATGAGGCTGCTTATAGGAAAGAAGTACAGGGGTTAATTCAATGGTGTAAAGAAAATAATCTTATGCTTAACACCAAAAAAACCAAAGAACTCATAATTGATTTTAGGAGAAAGAAAAGTGTATTTTTACCATTGCACATAAATGGCGAGGAGGTGGAGAGGGTTGGTAGTTTTAAATACCTGGGCATTTACATCTCTGAGGACCTCTCATGGACTGCAAATATTAATATGGTTGTGAGGAAGGTGCAGGGGAGGTTGTATTTCCTGAGAATGCTCAGGGGATTGAATCTATCTCAGCACCTACTTCTGTCCTATTATCACAGTACCATTGAGAGTGTCTTAACCTATAGTATATTATCGTGGTATGGGAGCAGCTCTGAAATGGATAAAAAAGCTTTACAGAGAATAATTAAAATTGCCCAGAATGTTATTGGGCTCCAACTACCAACCCTGGATGAGATCTTCACGTCTCGCAGCTTGAAGAAGTCACACAATATCCTGAGAGATCCCACCCATCCTGCTCACAACCTCTTTGAACTGTTGCCTTCGGGCAGAAGATACAGGACAATGAAAACACGAACCACACGCCTTCTGAATAGTTTCTATCCAAGAGCTCTGATTGCACTAAATAATGATCTCAGGGCCAGTTGTAAGAAATAGCAAGCAGTGAGTAGTAAGGACTGAGGTAGGTTTTAGGTTATGCTATGCTTCAAATAGGTTATGTTATATTCTGGATTATGTTATGTTCTAATAGATTATGTCTGCATAGGATGAGAGTGTTGGAGATATGTGCGAATGTGTATGTGAATTCGGTCTCGGGTGTTTGATTTTCGTTGTTGTGTATACTGTGTATATACGGACAATGACAATAAATTTATCTAATCTAATCTAATCTAATCTAAGGAAGTGGTATGTGAAGGAAGTAGTTGAAAATATTTAATTGTAATAACTAAGCGACAGAAACTGAGTTGAGCATTTTACCGTCTATTCTCAAAACCTGAATATTTATCTACCTGAAGTATACCAACCAACTTTTAGTAACTGAAGCTTAAGAAGAGTTGTGCCTATAATATTTTGTTTAGGCCTGGGTCATCTTATAGTTAGTTAAAGTAAGCTTCTACCTGAAGGAACACACTTTGTTTCATAAACTTCCTTTCGTTTAATAAAACTGTTCTTGTTTGTTTGATCAACTTCTTCCTGAGACTCTAAATCATTAAGTTTTCCCTCACACCAGGCCCCCACTAGATAATCCATGGTAAATCATAGAACATGGGTAGGCAAACTAAGGCCCGGGGGCCTAATCCGGCCCAATCGCCTTCTAAATCCGGCCGATGGATGGTCTGGGAATCAGTGTGTTTTTACATGAGTGGAATGTGTCCCTTTATTTAAAATGCATCTCTGGGTTATTTGTGGGGCATAGGAATTTGTTCATATTTTTCTTCAAAATATAGTCTGCCCCCCCCCCCAAGGTCTGAGGGACAGTGGACCGGCCCCCTGCTGAAAAGGTTTGATGACCCCTGTCGTAGAAATTCTTGTAACTGGTGTACCATGAGGTAGGTGCACTATATTTAATTTGGGGCAGTTAGCAGGACTGGATCTCCCACATTATTAATTGGTGTTATTAAGTGGTCGGATCTGCTACACCATGAGCATTAAAAGGGGTATGACCCTCTCTCCTTCTCCCCTTCCTCCCTATATCTTACCTTTTTTTTGCAGATGTCTCTGTCTCTACCCAATTGACAGAGCTCCACACACCCGACTATTTCTCCGCAAGCAGCTAAGGCATCACCTCCACCAGGCTCCTGCATTCCTGTCAGTTATACTAACTTTCCCTCATTCTTTTTAGACTTCCAGCACAGTAGATTGAAAGTCTGAGTCGCATCCCCACAGCCTGAAGCAGAGGTTTCTAGAGAGTAGGAGAGAGTTATATCTCCCTCACTGTCAGTATGACTCAGTTGGAAGCAATATTGCTTTTAAGCTGGAAAGTGTGTGGATTCCTATCTTACATCATAACTGACATTATAGTACACAATTGGGGTTGCTTCTGAACAGCCAGAAAGAAGCTTGCTGATAATGAAAAATGTGTTTGTGTTTCAGCCATTGTTTAAAGAATGACCCTCTGCTTTTAAAACATCACTAACAGCACAATAAAGTAGCTTTCTTTCTTGAAGGCTCTCATTTACCCATTTTGTTATCAGTCTGTTTGTTACCATTGTGTGCACAGGTCCATTTATAAAGTTTCTGTTCACCATACAGTGCATTCCAGAAAGCTTGCTTAGAAAGAAAAAAGGGGAGTGAAACATTCTCACTGGAGCTGGATGTAAAATGCAATGTGCAAGGAAATGCATAGCCCACTTCAGGTGCCTAACCTGAACATGTGCACAGATGGATAAATCTTTTGGTATTCATTTTCCCAACCTTAACTTCAGTTCATCATGTTTTCCAACCAGTATTTTTTGTTGCAAATGCCCTTGCAACAACTCATCTGAATTTTAGAGCACATTTATCAACACACATTTTTACCAAATATTACGGGTGTGTGTGGTGGAATTCAGTTCATTTTGCATCTGAAAACAATCCTGCTTGATTCACACATTCTGAAACTGTGTGAACCAAAACACAGCCATCCTTTGAAATTTGTAATTCCCTGAATTTTGCAACCTGTCCCTCTCCCCAAGCCCAAGATTGCCAGGATGACACACTGAAATTAGTCCCTTTCCAGGTTACAACAGACATGCTCCAGGGATTTGTTCCACATCCACCATCACTTCTCTACAATCCATTATTTGTTTTCATGGTGAAACAACGAACTGACAGGCCTAGAAATGTAGAGTCCATTAAGGAAGCTACCCATCCTGAAATGGAATTCACTTTTCTTTACCATTTATGTAAGTGTTTTCAAAACTTGATCACCTCATTACCTGGGCCTAAATCCATAGGTAACATGGTCCCCAGGTTCTCAGGATTTATTCCAAAGCAAAATTCCATCTCTAAAGTCATTGTTTGGGATTGGGTTGAGCAGAGGCCTACAGTACAACTGTTAAAAATGCATAGCTATTCATATGACGTCAATTAGTAAAGAAGTTGTCTAATATTTCCAAAACTGGCTCCCTAATAGGAACCACATTTTTATTCTAATATTCAGTGGACCTCTGCTCCTTTGAAATGCAATTCATTTTGTTAGGTACTAATATGGTACATGATATGTGTGTGCAATCTTTTGTTTAAAGCACTTGAATGTAGTGCACCCCAGGGTTGCTTAGCATCAAGAGAAATGCACACTATATTATGATCTGGAATCTCATAAAACATTGCCCTTGGTTTAAATATTTTTAACATTCAGAAATTTCTAACGTGTGTGTGTGTGTGTGTGTGTTTAAAAAAATCAAAAACATTTGTTGTGTTATATATTAGCTGACTTGCAGAGCAGTAGATTACAGCCTGCCATTTTCAGTATTCTACAGAGAGATCATCATAATCCATTTTACACTGCCCATAAATAAACAAGCAGTTCAGGGATGGTGTATTTCTTTTGTGAATTTCTAATCGAGAAGGTGTGCAGCACCTTAAAGATTAAAATGTTTACAATGGAACCCATTATTTTTTAAAAAAAAAAAATCAGCTTGAGGCTCTTTGTCATGTCCTACTTAGACGCTGTCCCCAGTTGGCAACTGAATAGGTGAGAAGCAGTGAATGAAAGAAATAACAACACAAATACTGCTCTCAACCATAAGAATATTACATGGAATCCTTTTTAATGACATTGATATGTCATCTCCCCACAGAATGACAACTCGACCAATGACTAGAGACTCCTGACTTTCAAAGGCAAGTTTCCTGAATCTCTTGAGAGATCCCTTAGGGATAATAAGTGAGTTTAAGCAAGCTGCCACCAGATGTCTCCACTTCTTTATGCATAAGCAAATGGGGCTGAATAGCTTCAGATTGCAGCCTGTATTGAGATTACCAACAATTTTATTTCTTTTCTTAGGTTGGCAATTTGCAGTGAACAAAAAAGTACACATACAGAGAGAGAAATTGCTCAGTTCTGTTTTGAAAGACACAGAGAAATATGTCCACATGACACGAACTCTGACGTTTTACAAGTAGAAGGAGGGAAGGACAAATATCACAAATAAGGCTGTATTAGTATCCCTGTGCTCATCCCAAAAGAGGCTCGTTTAGGGACGGAGGAGAAATTCTTTCGGTTTGCAGTTTAACAAAAAGGCATCTATAATTTGCACTTACTGAACCATTAAGTGCACCAAAACACAAATATTATTCAAAAGTCACACTTCTCTGAATTTTGTTCAGCCAATCAAAAATTGTGGACAAAAATACATGTTCTAAGTGAAACTAATGTACAATGTTATATTAGGGGAAATTTCTTGCTCAAAATGTATGTTAGGCAAAGTTGCACTCAAAATACATATCTTAGAAGAAATAATAATAATAAAATTTTATTTATATCCCGCCCTACCTGGCCAAAGCTGGGCACAGAGCAGCTAACAACAAGTAAAAATAGCACACTATACATAAAATCACACAGTCAATTAATTAAAATACATTCTAAAATCAATTCAGAATCAAATTAATAGCAACCGTTGGGCTGGAGTTCTATGAGGATTACAGAAGGAGAAAGGGGGTCACACTGTGCCTTGGCCAAAGGCCTGGTGGAACAGCTCCATCTTGCAGGCCCTGCAGAAAGATGTCAAGTCCCACAGGGCCCTAATCTCTTGTGACAGAGCATTCCACCAGATTGGGGCCATGGCTGAAAAAGCCCTGGCTCTGGTTGAGGCCAGCCTAACCTCCCTGTGACCTGGGATATCCAAGACATTTTTATATGAAGACCGTAAGGTCCTCTGTGGGACATACCAGGTGAGGTGGTCCTGTAGGTACGAGGGTCCTAGGCCGCATAGGGCTTTAAAGGTTAAAACCTTTAATGTGAATGAAAATGCATATAGGATTTTTGTGCTAAGCTTTCAATAAAAAAAAAAAAGAAGGCAAATTGATTCTGAAATGAGACAAATTGAACTTAAGGTTGCCAACATGAGAAGCTGGGAGAAGAAAACCAGCAAAGCAAAGAACAGATCTTGTTGTGATTCACAGTTAAGACCTTCCCCATGTGACCCCAGTCCCGTTGTTGCAGGGAATGAACACCATCAGGGAACTTCAATGCCCTTTGCCACCTCTGCTGCCTTCCTTGCTACCGCTGCTTTGCCACTGGACCCCAGAAGGATAGAGACAAGGGGGAGAACAAAGCCTCTTGAGATGTGATTCAAGAAGGTCTTACATTTGGCCTGCTCATAGCTGTTTATAAACTGTGCAATGCTTGACTTACACCAATCCAGAAAGTGTGATCACAACTCTGATAATCAGGGATATTGAAATCCTAGGAACAGTAGGAGCCTGTGCTGTTGATGGGACTTACTACGCATGTGAGTAAATGAATGGGCTCTCTGGTATCCAGAATGCATTGAAGAGCTGACAATGGATCCCAGGGAAAGAGAACAGCTCATAATGCACATCTGTCAGTACACTCATTATTTAGGGTCAAGTGGAGGATCTGATCCAGTTTGTATTTATAGATGAAGTGATCCAATTTGCACTTTCCAAAGCAATATGCAAACTGAAACACAGCTATCTTTTGAAATCCGCACATCTCTGAATTTTGGTGTGCAGTTCTTCAGCCAAGTAGTGGGTGCAAAAATGGATATAGTAGAGGGAAGCATACACAAAAATGTTGAAAATAATGTGCACAGTTCCACTATATTAAGGGAAATGGCTTCAAAAAGATGTGTATATTGGGAGAAAAATCCCACTACAATGCAGATAAACTTTCATGACAACTTTTTCTTTAAAAATTAAAAGGCTTATGTGGAAACTGAAGAACTGAACTTAAGAGTGAAAAAAGGAGAGAAACTGAAACCCACTGATCTGCCCATCCCTACTCATGTGTTTTATTCTAGATGGGGTGGCACTTCCCCTGAAAGATGTGGTCTGTACTCTTGGAGTGCTATTTGATTATAACCTTCCCTGCTCCAGCTACTTTGGCACCCATGTTCCTAGACAGGGACAGGTTGACCACAGTGATCCATGCTCAAATAATCTTTCCTTTGGACTACTGTAATTCACAACACTTGTGTCTGCCCTTGTAGATGGTCTGGAGAGAGCAACTGGTGCATATCCAGCAGCCAGAGTATGATGAGGCATGTCTGCATGGAGTCAAGGATTGGCCATGTGTATGGGACAGATTCAGAGGGATGCAGGCCTCATATTGGTTCTGCAGAAATGATGTTTGAACACATCTCAACCTAAGATACCTTACAAAGTTACTGCGGCAATGAAATGACACAATCCCCATACACACCATCGTGAAACTTGGGGAAAGAGCTAGGAACAGATGTGATTCACTGAATATCAAGGGGAGTAACAATGTCCCCAGCTAAGAGATTAGCCTGATAACGACAAGCGGCAAAGTAGAGACACGACAATAATCTTGATATTTCACACTACTTTGCTCTTTGTTGTTTCCCTGTATGCAATGAGGCTAAGGAAGGGTTTGCTTTAGTTCAAGTCTCTTTGCTCATGCTGAATTTGTGAAAGACCTACAGGAGTTGCTTGTATTGAGCTATGAGCATTTTCTCTGCAGACACAGGGGGAAATCAATGTTCATTCAACTTCATTTGCCATGAAAGAATACCGTGCAGTATGGCAAACTTTTGATTTGATTGAGTTGTGCTGAAATTTCTGCTTAGCTTCGTCATTTCTTTCAAGCTATTAACCACAGTTGTCATGTAGGCTTGCCACTAAACAAGACTTCCTCTGCCAATCTCCAGTTAATTTATTGCACAGAGCTCCTTGTTTTAAAGAACGGTACAGATTTCTGCGAAGGAAATGACTGATGCTTTGTATTTCTTTCCCACTTGTTCTATTCTACCTGCCCCTCCCACTTCCTCGCTGGTCCAATTTGACTGGCTTATTTGTTTTACAAGTATAGGATGGTATGGCATGCTAACAAAGATGGAGTGGTACGCTGGGCTCAGAAAACGCGTAATTTGGAAAACTATGTGGAATTGCTCAAAACTGCCAGAAATTGCTTCCCTTAACAGTGGGAGTAATACGATAAAATCGTGTACATTTTTGAGATGGAATAGCAATACCAAGTCAACTAGTTTCTTCTTTTCTGATGCAGATATGCAAGCAGGTAAAAACTGAATCTTGAAGCAGCACACAAAGGACCAATGAAGAAGAAGCCCAGATCTTCAGCTTAGAAGCTGTGTGTTGATGTACAGTGAAACCATCAGACTCCCACTGTGGACTGAACTGAGAGATAGATTTTGCCCAGGGATAGCTTCAGGTTTAAGAGAGCTGGAGCTGGCAGAGTTCCAACTGGTGACTACTAACAAGTGAGGGGTGGGTGGGCTTACTGATGAGATTCACCAACAGGGGGCAGCATTGGTGCCACAATCTGTAGTAGGTGAGTGCACTCACCGTTTTAAATTTCCTCACTATGCCCCAGTTAGGGATGGGGTAGGATTTTAAGACATCTAATTCACAGACACATCATAAGATATCAGACTCTGTAGGCATCTTCAAAGTTCTCAGGATTTGTCCATTAATTATAAGCTAGAGAAGTTCCCCCTCCATAATTCAGGTTAACATCACTTGATTCCCTAAACTTCAAAGGGGAAGTTTTCATCACCAGTTCTCATCCTTCAGTCTGACTGTGATGTGATGAGCCTGAAATCACAAATACACAACATCTGGCACCTTCAGAGAGTAAAGCTGCCCAAGGCTGTTTGCTTGAAGATTCACCATAATGGAAGCTACCCTAGAGCTTATCAAAGTCACAAAGATGCTAGAGCATACTGCCTTTTCAGTAAATATTTCTGCATACTTGAGGCTTCCTAACATTCAAGTTCCTAGTCTTATGTAGAACAATAAAAACTGCCATATTTTTTCAGAGTATTAGTGATCACAAAAGCAACTACAAAATCAGTAGTACCTTAGGAGCTACTCCCACCCCCTGCCTTTGCAAGTCTTCCAAGTTGCTGCACGAGTGGGACTGTCAACAACATCATGGCAGAAGAGTTTCCATCTATTTTACTGTCTGCATTTTCACGCGTTGTAAGGAGAAGGGCGGTGAACAACGTCATGGAAGAGATGTTTTTGGGACCAAGTTGAAACTGTCAAGCTCCTTTGTTATTTTTTTCTGCTGCCAGGAGGGTGAAATGCTGTTATTGTAATATTGTTATACTTACGATACTGCAATGTTGCTTTTTGTATATATTGTAATATTTGCAATTAAATTGTGTTTTTTTTTGTTATGTTATTATGAAATTGTTCTTGCAGTGGTTGATTTTGAGATGTATTCATTTTTTTCTTTCTTATGAGCTGCTTTTAGCATGATGCTTTTGGCAGAAAGTTGGCATGCAAATAAAATGACGGTGATATAGTTTGTGGAACTCTGGTTAAACACCCAGCTTTTAGAAGTCAGAAACTCAAGACTTAAATCCTGGAATACAATAGTGAGAAGCTTTCAGAAACTAATCTATCCATGGACTCAACAGATGACTGGGTGATTTGTGTAGTTGAAAATTAGTATATTTTCACTAACTGTAAGCTAACCTTCACATAATTATTAATTAAACTACAATTTTATTCGGATTAGTCTTTGAATAAGTAATTCATGGAATAATTTATTAATGGAGTAATTTATTAATTAATTTGGTGGATCATACCATGTGTATAAATCATTTTGTCATACAAGAAGTGTGCTGAAGAATATGTCACAGAGATTAGGAGTATTAACACCAGCCCATTTCTTACAGGATAGCTGTTTAATCTGTGTAAATATGGAGGCTTCCTTCAACTACGTATTGAGTGTCCTGCATTCTACTTACAAAAGTGACTTGTAAGAAGAACTAATGACAGGAAAGGTAAACTGTCAGTACCTTGCCAGTAAACTATTTTATTACAAAAGACACCGTGCTTTGAACGAGTTCGTTTCGAAAACACTCAGAGAAACCTTTGGTATTGAACAAGGTCTCACCATGGCAGAACTTTTGCTTCATTTCATTTCGCCTCTCAGTGCTCTGATACTAATTCTTGAACTTGTCCAGTACTTGTGGACTTCATCCTACTACAACTGTGGGCTTGGAATCCTATATTGATTTTCTCTTCTCATAGAATAAACACTGAAAGTATGAAAATGCACCCGTGCTCATTAATTGTGCACAGTGACCATCCCTCCCTAATTTTTAGCACCGCTTGTGACTAAGTGTCACAATTTTAAACAAGGATGTCGGAGAACCCAGGGAGAAATGGAAGCAGAAATTTCCAGTGCTCACTTATCCAGCCCATGCTGGGAATGGAAAGCAATCCTGCAAAGAAGAGCAGTATTCAATGTTGTTGCTTTCAGCCTGTAAACAATATGCAATTGATTGCGTTCTCCCCATTTGCATTGTGTTTCCTTTGCATTGAAATGGATTTTACATAATTTTAGTAATTAAGTACGTAAATTATGTAAGTTTTCCACAGTGGACAGCGAGACTAATAACATGGTTTTTGATGGACGGTAAACTGTGGTGGAAGAGAAACAGCATTCTGTGTGACGAATACAGAACAGAATGGAAAACAATGGCTTGTTACATTCCTACTAATTAGTAATTCCTCTGAACTTTAGTAAGACTTACTTCCAAGGAAGCATGCATAATACGATTGCACTGCCTGAGAAAGTAGCCAAAGATAGATAATATAACAAAAGTAAGGAGACAAAAAAAGTTATTTGACTTTAATTGTGCAATTCAGCAACAGTCTTGACAGCTAGAGCCAGCACACACTGTGCAATAATGAAATCTAATAACAGGCTAGCTCATGTACCGTATCAAACATTATGGAACCTGGCACCAATGGGTTTATGTTTCTGGCAATGCAAAGTGCCAAGAGGTTATGGACAGTTAAATACCTATCATGAAGAGAGCCATCTTTTAGGATAATGGCAATAATGAACTGATTGCTATGTAGGGAAAATGCAATGGCTTTGATTAAATACAGATTGTCAGTTCTGTTTTTTGGATAGCCATCAAAGCAATGCAATGCCAAATGTGTTTTCCTTTCTCCATTGCATTCTGGAATGAAAGTCACTGCTGATTTCGTGAAGCTTATGTGAGAAGGCGAGGCCAGAATCAAGGTAGAGGAACCTGAATCTGCTCAGTCTTGAAGGCAAATCCATCCACTTCACCATCACACAGAAATTGTCTCATGTTTATGTCTGAAATGTTTTTGTGACAGGGACAAGCTCCAACAGGCATGACTAAAGAAATAAACTTTGGTTGCTAATGGCTTTGTAAAAGAATTAGAATTTGAATTCCTATCCTTGGAATAAAAAGGTGAGACACTCATTGCTGGATTAACTAGGGCCACAAGGAGATCTGCAATGATTCTTCAAACTGTCCCCCTGAAACTCTTCCAACCTTGGTGCTGCCTCCTGGTGAATGCAGTAGCACCATGAGGCGGAGGATGTCATTAATGCTCCACTCCTCTGAAACATCGCTGCTGTTTAGAATTTCCATTTAATTCTGTGGACTACATGGTTGGCCTTGCTTTATCATTGCACAATGATGAGCATGTGGATGGTTGTGCATTTTTCTTTCCATGGAACATTTTTTTTAGTGCTCTGCAGTGTCCCTGGCTGCCCAAACTTCCTGATCTGAAATAAAAGCTCCATGGAAGAAATTATTTCATGGAAAGGGCAGACAATATGCTAAAAATGACCTGCAAGCTCCATCCCTGCCCAGCTTGCAAGTGCTGTGTGTGTCCACCTGCCAAACACAGGTGACTAATCTACTCTCTTCCCCCCAGATCTCAAAGGGGTGTGTGAGGCGCAGGAGGGTTCTGCCTGATATGAAGGGAAGATGGACAAATGTCAGTTCTGATGCATGTTGCACCAACACACTATAAAGGCCCATGATACCCCTTGCTGATCTTATCTAGGCCCACCTGGATTTATTTATTTTTTCAAGTAGGCAAAACTGACCTATGGAAGTGGAGATTTTTGCCTCTTTCACAGTGGGTGGAGGAAATGCTGCAGTGGATGGCATCAAATATTTACATTGGTTTCATGGGGACAAGACTGTGGGGAAAGGCATTTGCAAGCAGCCTCAATGGCGACTGCCTTGAGGCATCAACACAGTGAGAAGACATTCCCAAGATTTGTATCTCAGGGTTTTGGAAACTGAGAGTAGTGAGGAAAAATAATAATGATACAGGTTTTTGTATGCTGCCTATCAATCAGTCGGAGAAAATGCCAAAATCCTTCATCTCAAAGGGTGCGCTGTGCATACAAAGTGATGATTGCTAGGAACATAAGGAGCAAAGGTCCCTTTAAGGCTTGTGGGGACCATCTATTCCGAAGCTTTTAAGGTATAGATTTAGGAAGCCTCCTCAGCACCCAAAAGTGTGGCCTGATGGGTCAGAAGTGGCCAGTCCATTATTCCAACTCAAGCTGTTCTCTCTCCTGCCAGGCTTGTTCTTCACTAGGCGTATTTGGAGGAGGTTATGAGGCCTTCATCTTCAGCCAGCTCTCACGCAGCTTAGATTTCACATTGTCCTTCTTTGGTAAAGTTTTGGCCCATGTTTTCCTCCGCCCACCACCAACGTGTCTTGCATTTTTATTCCAGACATGGGCACAAACAGAATGAGTTGGATTCTGAGCCACTTCCATTGTTCATCTTCAGTTGGCCTTGATTTTGTTGTACACCTCAGAGACAGCAAAGTGCATGAATCTTTTTTTTCACAAAGAAATGAAAGAACATAATGGCTGAGAGGACTGTCTGTGTCTCAGTGCCAACTACATTTTATTCATCTTCCCAGAATTTGATAATCATTATTACGGCATTTCCTTTGTGCCGAGGGAGGCCATGCATCCTACTTTACAGAGAATAGCACTTTGTTTGAAGGAGTTATCTATCTGAAGGGCAGTCTGACCCAAGTCTGGTTTTAAGACAAAGAATCCTGAGAAGGGAGAGAGGGGACAGGAGCGGATTTAATTCCATCCCTCAACACTGAACACCTGACCTATCTGTGTCATCCTTTGTCCTCTTTTCTGTCTTTTGTGGAGGGATGGATTCAAATGGATCCACTCTGTTTAAGAACATAAAAAGAGAGGCCCGTGTCCCATCTAGTCCAGCACCCTGTTCTCACAGCAGCCAACCAGATGCCTGTGGGACGCCTGGAAGGAATATCTGAGCACAACAGTCTTTTCCCCACTTTCCACACCTGCAGTTTCCAGCAACTTGTATTCAGAGACCGGACTGCCTGGAGGTAGCAAACCAGTAGTCATTGATAACCTTACCCCTCCATGAATTTGGTCCAATCCCCTTTCAAAGCCACCGAGACTGGTGGCCATCACTACATCTTGTGGGAACAAGTTCCACAATTTAATGATACACCTCCATTTACCTGTTCCGAATCTTCCATCGTTCAGCTTTATTAGATGGCCTTCGCTGTATCATTATAAGAGAGGGAGTTGTACATGTCAGTCGTATGAGAGAAGCTAGGAGGTTTAGATTGTTGAGGAATAGAGCCAAGGCTGGGAATTAGAGTTGGCCTTAGGGTTGGCTGGTCCCAGTGCAAAGCAGAGAGGCTAAGAAGGCCCAGTCCCCAAACAGTTTGATCAGCACTTTCTTCTCTCAACTTGAACTATGACATTTCAGGTGGCCAGCCAAATGAGCTTACCCGCTACATCTATCTATGTTTGGATCCGGCCACCCAGCTGGCAGTTTTCAGTTTGGAGACAGACATTTTAGAGTTGTGTGTCACTCTGTTTATTTAAGAATTTTATTAATATTTAATAAAACAGAACACAGAACTCAATTGCAAATAAAACCACCACCAGCAATGTAAATTCAACCATCTAATTCTTTTGTTTTATTGAACATTTATACACCCATGTAAGTGTGTGTAAAACCGAAGACTTGCTGTGCATCCTAAACATGTATATTCAAAAGTAAGCACATGTCAAGGCTTCAGGGAATCCTATCCCTCCCCCGGTGGGATGCCAAAAAGCAGGTAAACAAGAAGAGTTCTTAAAGGTAAAGGACCCCTGACCATTAGGTCCAGTCATGGCCGACTGTGGGGTTGCGGCGCTCATCTCGCTTTATTGGCCGAGGGAGACAACGTACAGCTTCTGGGTCATGTGGCCAGCATGACTAAGCCGCTTCTGGCAAACCAGAGCAGCGCACGGAAATGCCATTTATCTTCCCGCTGGAGTGATACCTATTTATCTACTTGCACTTTGACGTGCTTTCGAACTGCTAGGTTGGCAGGAGGAGGGACAGAGCAATGGGAGCTCACCCCATTGCGGGGATTCAAACTGCTGACCTTCTGATTGGCAAGTCCTAGGCTCTGTGGTTTAACCCACAGCGCCACCTGTGTAGTTTATTCAATATTCACAGAGAGAGAGAAAGGAATGCGGTCTCTCGTAGATAATGGAGTTGCTCCAAGTAAAGTCCCACCCCATATGTACGTCTCTCCTATTCTACATCACACCTGAGCAGTGCTGTCACAATGGGGGGGGGCAGTTCGCCTCAGGTGCCATGTCAGGGGGGGTGACAAGAAGGCACCCCGCAGGATGGCTTGCAGCCATCGCGCCACCACAGCCGCATGTGGAGGATCCTGGCACCAGTGGCAAACCGCTATGTACAGCGCATGTGCGGTGTCACACAATGCGCTGTACGTAATGGTGCTGTACATAGCGGTTTGCCGCCAGAGCCACTCTAGCATCGTATGGATGGTGGTAGGATCCCTCTGCCACCTCTACAACCTCATGTAGAAGATCCTCCATTCACAGCTGCAGCCATGAGCAGAGGATCCCGGCACCGTTTGTATGGCACTCAATAATAATAATAATAATTTTATTATTTATACCCCGCCCTCCCCAGCCAAGGCCGGGCTCAGAGCGGCTTACAAGCAATAATAAAAACAAGATGAATGATTACAAGCAGCGCCGTCAGCAAACCGCTACATAGGGCGCATGTGCGGCATCACTACGTCCAGTGCATGCGTTGTACGTAGCGATGCCGCACATGCGTCCTATGTAGCGATGCCCTGTCGTGGGTGTCATGACGCCTTCGTTTGCCCCTAAGACAGCTAATCTGAGCTTTCTGCCTTTGGGCTTTCTGGTACCCTCAATGCCCGTCTGGTCCTGGGAGGGCGGGGGGTCAGGAATGCTTTCCAAAGACACTGAGTCTGTCAGCTGACTCTCCCCTGGTGCTTCCTCTTCCTCCCGCTCCTCTCCCAATATTTCCCAGCTTCTCCTCTCTGCAGCCTCTGAACTATGCCCTTCTGCAAAGCACTGTTCTAAATCTATACTGTCTTCCTGATCTCGGGAAGGTTCAGTCGAAGGGGGGTGCTGCCCCCCCCCCCTCAGTCCAGCCCCTGACAGCACAGCTGAGTTAAATGGAATTTGCCCCAGCTTAATGTGTATAGGATCACAACCATAGAGAACCAGTGTGCTGCGATGGATCCAGTGCTGGGTGTTAATATGAGGGGCTCAAATTCCTTACAAAAAGTGTCTCTCAATATTTATTGCAGTTCAGCTAAAAAGAAAAAGAAAAAAGAAATCACCCCATCATCTTATTTAACTTAAATCAATGAAAATGAAATACCCATAAAATCATCCTGTATTACCAAAATGCTATGTCATATAAGAAAGAGCTGAAATGTGATAGAGTTTGAATGAAACAGCACATGGCGCTCTCCTCACCAAATATCTAAGAAGTAAATCAGCTTACATCTTTAAAAAGTGTGCTTCTCAATATGATTTTTATTGGATGACATGCTGACAGTCAGAGGCATCTGCAAATTCCAGTTCCTGGTGCGGCATTTCCCATTGTAGCCTCATGTTGGTGTTGGTGTGTGTGTGTTTATTGATTGATTGGTTGGAGCACACAGTTCTTCTCCTGACCTTCACTTCACCCTCACAACAACCCTGAGAGGTAGGTTAGGCTGTTGGGATCAATCTGTACTGATCAATATTGGTTCCTTTGTTTTTTATGTATGTCATGGGCCAGGAAAGAGAGTAATTCTTAATTCCAAACTATGACTTTAAATCCCAACTAAAAATATATTATATTAATCCACCAATATAAATAAAGTATAGAGCTTAATGATGTTGATTTTTGCAGCTTTGTGACCCTGAATTCCCCTATCCCTTGCAAATAAACCAATATCTAAAGTTCAGAGGAAAGAATATGACACATTTTATGTCCTAATAATTTACTTTTGAAAAATAGAGTGTAGTTCACCTCTTTTTTAAAAAAACACACAAAGATGCTTAACTTCATTTTAATGAGATTCAGCAGTCTTTTCTTGAACTTGAAAGACATTAACATAGTAGCTTAAGTGGTTTTAAGATACAAAAAAAAGAAAAAGAAAATATAGATACAGAATATAATCTATTTATCATCCAACAACAAAATCACATCCATGGGGGACGCTCATCAAATTTGCAGATGACACAAAACTGGCAGGGGGTAGCTAATACCTCAGAAGACAGAATCAGGATTCAAGATGATCTTAACAGATTGGCGATCTGCACCAAAAATAACAAAATGAATTTCAATAGAGACAAATGTAAGCTTCTGCACTTAGGCAGGAATAACCAAATGCACAAATATAGGATGGGGAACACCTGGCTTGACAGCAGTACACGTGAAAAGGATCTAGGGGTCTTGGTAGACCACAAGCTTGACATAAGTCAACAGAGTGATGCAGCAGCAAAAATTCTAGGCTGCATCAACAGCAGTACAGTGTACAGATCAAGGGAAGTAATAGTATCACTCTATTCTGCCTTGGTCAGGTGGGAACCTGCAGTGTAGTCTCCAGCTCTGGGGTTAAGCAGGATATTGACAAACTGCAATGTGTGCAGAAGAGGGAGACCAAGGACATAAAGCATGGGTAGGCAAACTAAGGCCTGGGGGCTGGATCCGGCCCAATCACCTTCTAAATCTGGCCCACGGATGGTCTGGGAATCAGCATGTTTTTACATGAGTAGAATGTATCCTTTATTTAAAAAGCACCCCTGGGTTATTTTGGGGGCCTGCCTGGTGTTTTTACATGAGTAGAATGTGTGCTTTTATTTAAAATGCATCACTGGGTTATTTGTGGGGCATAGGAATTCGTTCATTCCCCTCCCCCTAAAAAAATATAGTCCGGCCCCCCCAAGGTCTGAGGGACAGTGGACCTGTCCTCTGCTGAAAAAGTTTGCTGACCCCTGACATAAAGGGTCTGGAAGCCAAGATCTATGAGGAATGGTTAAGGAAGCTGAGTATGTTTAGCCTGGAGAAGAGAAAAATGAGAGGCCTTGCATACCACATGGAAGATGCAGTGAGTTTGTTTTCTGCTACTCCAGAGGGTAGGAAGGACCTGAATGAACGGATTCAATTTAAATGGATTCTGACTAAACATAACTTTTTGATGGTGGGAGCCATTGGACTGCGGAATGGACTACCATGGAAGGTGTTGAACACTCCTTCACTGGAGGTTTTTAAAGAGAGGTTGGATGTAAGGGATTGTTTAGTGATGATTTCTGCATGGCACGGGGTAGGACTAGATGGATTTCTGATTCTCTTATCCATCATCATCATCATCATCATAATTCATACATTAATCATAATAATTAATGATAAATTAATAATATGTACTGATAATAATTAATCATCATAATAAATAATCATACATTTAAAGCACTCCACTGTAACAGCAATGGCTTTGCCCAAGTAATCCTGGGAGTTGCAGTTTGATAAGGATGTTGAAAGTGGTTAGGAGACATGGAGCCTCATTTGCCATTTATTCATAACGCATTGGTTTCCTGACACAGGAAGGAGTGTTCTGTTATAATGAAATTGTAGAGAGTACAAGGTATTAAATGCTTTCATCTCTCTTTGTGTCAATGAAATGTGATACAATAGTATTCAAATAAGCTCTTTGCCATTTCATTGTTCAAGAATTGCTTGGAGGGAGCATTTATCACTGAAAAGAATGAGGGGGGCAATTTGAGGGGAATTGTCGATTCCCTTAGCAAAACTGACATTTCATCACCACAAAGTTTTCAAAAGTTTATTCTGGAAATAACTTAGCAATTTTTAAAATTTCTTTTTTCCCCCCTTTGAATTAGAATATGCCAAACATTCAGAATTATAATGGAACCTAGCAGCAATTAAACTTCTTTCCTTCCTCTCAACTATGCTGCCTTTTAGAGGAATGAAGAAAAAACACACACCATACAAGCTTTCTTAACACTTTTTATGAAGTCATCTTTTGCCCACAGAGAAATAAGTAAACATTTTTCTTTTGCTGAGAACATGGAACTGGACTATGGTTGAGAGATCAGACTGCAGTTCATGACTAATTATACATGAGTTCATTAATTGAATTTTAGACTAATTCCTTGGGGCACATTTCCATAATGGGAAGTGGAACATCTTTTCCAACCTATGCTACCAGTTCAGGCACATGCAATTTAAAAAAGACCATAAATTTCAGGAATGTGCAAAAATGAGAGTAAACTGCAAACAGGACGAGACTAAATTCCACAGTACATTCTGCATTCCAAGTACAGAAGATGAGTGGACTGGCATGCACTGAATATGGTTCTGAGACAGCTTCCTCCACCATACCTGAGGACAATGAGGAGCATAGGGCAAGGTTTATGGTACTTTTGTATTTTACTGAAGAGTCACCTAATTTGTACTACTCAAACCACAACATGAACTGAAACACAACTTTTCTTTGAATTTTGCAACACACAGTTCTTCTCCCAACACTGGGGGGGGGGATAAATATATATGGGGAAATTGTGCATATATTTGTGAAGATAATGTACAAAATGCATTACAGTGGATGCTCAGGTTGCGAACGTGATCAGTGCAGGATGCATGTTAACAACCCGCAGTGTCTGCAACCTGCAGTGGTGCATCTGCGCACGTGTGGGTTGCGATTCAGTGCTTCTGCACATGTGCAAAGCGTGATTTAGCGCTGCTGTGCATGTGCGACCAATGAAACCTGGAAGTAACCCATTCCGGTACAGTCAAAATTGCATACAAAATGTATTTATTGGGAGAAATTTGCACTACAATGCTAACAAATTTTCACGATACAGGTAGGTAACCGTGTTAGTCTGCCGTAGTCAAAACAAAATTAAAAAAATCCCTCCAGTAGCACCTTAGAGACCAACTAAGTTTGTCATTGGTATGAACTTTCATGTGCGTGCACACTTCTTCAGATACAGTGGTACCGCGGGTTACGTACGCTTCAGGTTACAGACGCTTCAGGTTACAGACACTGCTAACCCAGAAATAGTACCTTGGGTTAAAAACTTTGCTTCAGGATGAGAACAGAAATTGTGCTCCGGCGGCACAGTGGCAGCGGGAGGCCCCATTAGCTAAAGTGGTGCTTTCAGGTTAAGAACAGTTTCAGGTTAGGAACGAACCTCCGGAACGAATTAAGTACTTAACCCGAGGTACCACTGTACACTTCTTCAGATTTTCACAAGGACTTCTTGTAACATGAGAAAGTTCCTGTGGGAAACTGGGTAGCTGAATTTAAGATCAGAAACATGAGAAACAGAGAGAGCTGAAATTGATAGATTTGACAGATTTGTCAGGTCAGAGGCAGGTGGATCAAATCAAAGGCCCACCTCCTGGTTCTCACAGTTGCCAACAAGTTGCCTGTGAGAAACCAAACAGCAATGGCTACTAGCCATGATGGCTGTGTACTGCTTCCAGGGTCAAAGGCAGTAATGCTTTTGAACACCAGTTGCTGGAAACTACTAGTGCTGCCAGCTTTTCCCTCCCTGCTGGTTTTTATCAGCCAAGAGGGGCAAGGGTCTAGAGTGCAAGTAGTTGCCCTGATCGCTCTGAGACCATGTCCACTTCCTTGAGCCTTACCAATTGCAATTCATTCAACACAACAGGACTAGACTGTGTTCTGAACACCCCATGAGATTCATCTGTTATAACAGCAGAGTCAAGATCTTGGTGGATGCAAGTGATTTTATCCTCAAAATGCTTTGCAAATAAGTCACAGCGAGCTACTGTTGGTTCCACCACCTCCATTGGGCCTAAGAATGTTCTCTTCCATAAATTTGTCCAATTCTCTTTTTAAGCCATCCAAGTTGGTGGTCATCGTTGCCTCCCTTAGGAGCGACTGAGTGTCAGTGGGCCACATCCTTGTCTCCCCCACTCCCTGCAGACTTGGTGTCAACCACCTGGCATCGCAGTGACACTGAACTCAAATTCCACAAGGAAAGGTACAGTGCTTTGCATAAACAGTGCCTCTGCACATACAGCTGCACACCAAGGCCCTTCTATGGTGGGTAAAAACTGCATAATATGAATGCAAGGAGGGAAATGTTGAATATGAAATGTATATATTTGAACCAGCTATTTCACAAAATCCTTAGCAGCCAGACAAGAAGGAAGATCAGAGCACTCATAGGTGGAGATGTAATGCCAAGAGAGAGAAGTCTGATGCCTGTGGGTTTGTTCTTGTGCATTCTCTCTTCTGCATTAATAATACATTTACAAGAACTTTGCAAATAAATGCCTTCTTTTGTTCACATTCACACATCAGTTGTGCTTTTTATTGGGACTGACTCTTATTCCCCGTGTTCCTTCCTGCAACATATGCAAATAAAAATGGTCTTTAATTTTTTCTTCTTCTGAATTCCAGTTCACCTGCTGATGAACTTTTTTGAAAATGGGAAAAACAGCAGGAGCTGTACCTAGTCAAGAAGTGTGTGGCAGGAATATCTTGTTCTAGGATGATTGCTGCTTTACACCATGTACCTGTTTGACTGCCATATCCAATCAGTGTTGCTTTTAATCTGTGCATTCCGCTATTGGTTTATAAAACAGCGAGGGAATGGCCCACTCCAAATTCGGCAACTAACAAGCATCAAGTTTTTTTTTAATGCAGTCAGTTTTGTTGCACAGAATAATTCCTCAAGCAAAAGCAAGCTTTGCCTCGAGGGAGGTGTGTGCGCAACTGAGGGTGAAATCTAAACACCCAACCCCTGCTAGTGGGGTTCTGCAGAGTGGTGGAGACATCAGCATGTCCTCAGGTCAACTGCTCACAGCAGAAAGTGGAGAGAGCATGATAGTCAGGCCTGATGCCATCACACAACAGCAGTGCAACCAAGTCAACATCCAGAGAATCATCTCTACACTTGGAGGAGTACCCGATCTCAGGGCTCTCTGACCTGAAACCATCATTGTGCTTCCCACCTGCTTGTTCCTTTGGTAGCTGCATGGTGGGAGGCTGGCTTAGATAGCAGAGCTCAATCCAAGCACCCCAGCAGCACCAGAAGCTAGTTATAAAGGTTTTTCTTTTTCCAGTTGTTTAAGTATGGGGGAGAAATTTATCTGGGCCTACATAATTTGCATTTTCTGAACCAGTATATGAAATTCACCCCCTCTGTCTGAATTTTGCAATGCAGTTCTTCAACCAAAAAACCCCATGGGATATATATATATCTATATCTATCTATCTATCATCTATCTATCATCTATCTATCATCTATCTATCATCTATCTATCATCTATCTATCTATCATCTATCTATCTATCTATCATCTATCTATCATCTATCATCTATCATCATCATCATCTATCTATCTATCTATATCTATCTATCTATCTATCTATCTATCATCTATCTATCTATCTATCTATCTATCTATCTATCTATCTATCTATCTATCTAATCTATATCTATCATCTATCTATCTATCTATCTATCTATCTATCTATCTATCTATCTATCATCTATCTATCATCTATCTATCTATCATCTATCTATCTATCTATCATCTATCTATCTATCTATCTATCTATCATCTATCTATCTATCATCTATCTATCTATCTATCTATCTAATCTATCTATCTATCATCTATCTATCTATCTATCTATCTATCTATCTATCTATCATCATCTATCTATCTATCTATATTGGGGACCATGCACAAAAATGCATTGTTTTAGGGCAGGTTTCTTGCAAAAAACTTTGAGCACATATAACACCATTCCTGGTCCGAATGCACTACCTGCCAATGAATTTCCGGGCTCAATTCAAAGTGCTGACCTATAAAGTTTTAAATAACTCAGGACCTCAGGTATAACCTTTATACCTCAAGGACCCCCTCTCCATTTTGCATCATGGCTAGGCCTCAATGATATTAGACAGCTTCATGGGAAACACAGAATATATCCGAATGAGATGGGAAACTGACATAGGAATTTCAATAAGTGAAGAAGCATGGGAATCAAATATGGCAAAACAATTTTGGCTTGCCTCCAGGAAATTTCCCTTAAATTTATATTTCAGTGGCATTGAACCCCCACATGCCTTGCAGAGATAAATCCTTTAAGCTCACCATTATGTTGCAAAGGCTGTGGAGAACTGGATTCCTATTTTCATGTTTGGTGGGAGTGTACCATGGTCCACACCTTTTGGGGGAAAGTTTTTAATTTGACCTCCAAAATCACTAAACAATCTATCCCTCCTAATTCAGCACTTGCCTTATTATCATTAGATTTGACCACAAATTCTACCCTTAAATCTAAAGAATTTCCATCCTGTTCATAGCAGCTAGACTAGTTATTGCCCAACGATGGAAGGAAACTTCTAAAATACCAACAGAGGCTTGGGTTAATAACATCTGGAGCATTGCTCTATCAGAATTCCTCACATACCATTGGCAACTAATCAAAGGCATCTCAAAAAAAAAAAATACCTTTGACACAATCTGGTCTCCTTTTTCTTCTTATATTGAAGAACAGGGTATTTTAATGCCACCATAATCACAGAGGTGTCTGTGGAGGGGGGATACATGGTTGAAAATGTATTGTGTTGTAACTTTCAAATAAATGTATGTGTGTGTTTTTAAAGGAGCCCCTCTCTCCATATGAATCAACCTGGACCCTGCAATCATTATTTGAGGTCCTTCTTCATGTGCCTCTTCCATGAGAGGTCCAGAGGGTGGCAATATGAGAATAGGCCTTTTCTGCAGTAGCTTCCCGTTTGTGGAATGCTCTCCACAGGGATGCTTGCCTGGCACCTTCATTACATATCTTACCTAATCAGGCAAAAGCATTCCTCTTTTACCAGGCCTTTGGCTGATTAAACAATATTCAGTGGTACCTCGGGTTAAGAACTTAATTTGTTTTGGAGGTCTGTTCTTAACCTGAAACTGTTCTTAACCTGAAGCACCATTTTGGCTAATGGGGCCTCCCACTGCCGCCGCGCCGCTGGAGCACAATTTCTGTTCTCATCCTGAAGCAAATTAATTAACCCGAGGCACTATTTCTGGGTTAGTGGAGTCTATAACCTGAAGCGTTTGTAACCCAAGGTACCACTGTATGACCTTTTAAATTGGGGGGATATTGTTTTATTTGTTGCTTTGTTGTATATTTTTTGTGTTTTTATATTGTAAACTGCCGTGTGAACCTTGGATGAAGGGTGGTATAGAAATTTGATTGATTGATTAATAATGCAGAAATCTCCTCTCCAAACAGCCTCCCTGGAACATGCAGAGGGACCAGGGGAGTTTGCAGAGGGAGCATGCTCATGATTGTTCTCCCCACCCCATCTTTTTATATAAGTCCTAATCAGAAATCCTGGATTCGGCTCTAATGTGCACCTTAAAAGAACATTGCAACATGTGATGATCCCCTGTTCTTGTTGTTGTTGTTACAGTTACGGGTTTCTTTGATTGGTTGTGAATGTCCTGGATCTTAAGCAGTGAATATTCTCAGCTCTGTTACCTGTGAGATTGAACCTGGGCCCATTTAGATTCAAATAATGTGCTGCACCACTGTGCTCTGGCTATATGTACAGTGTTTGAATAGCATCCTGCATTTAGTCTCCAGCAGCTGTTACTTTCTAAAATGTAAAACTAAGCCCCCAAAGTGAAGTTAAAATTAGACACTGCTTGGGGGATTGTTTAATATGACTTCTTGTCTTTTTTGTAGGTAAAGCTTCTGCCTTCAACATGGCCCATCCAGGATCAAGATAACCTCTGCCTCTTATGTTCCTTATGGAAGCTAAAAGGTAAAGGTAAAGGACCCCTGACAGTTAAGTCCAGTTGCCAATGACTCTGGGGTTGTGGTGCTCATCTCACTTTACTGGCCAGGGAGCTGATGATTGTCTGCAGACAGTTTTTCCGGGTCATGTGGCCAGCATGACTAAGCCGTTTCTGGCAAAACCAGAGCAGCGCACAGAGTGGTACCTATTTATCTACTTGCACTTTGATGTGCTTTTGAACTGCTAGGTTGGCAGGAGCTGGGACTGAGCAACGGGAGCTCACCCCGTCGCAGGGATTCGAACCGCCAACCTTCTGATCAGCAAGCCCTAGGCTCTGTGGTTAACACCACAGCACCACCCCCATCCCTTTTATGGAATCTAGCTAGCGCATTATTTAATATGTGGGCCCAGCAGCTTTTTTTGGTGATCTTTGATAAGGCTTCCAATTCCTGCAAACCATCTCTTTATCCTTACTATGATGATGATCATCATCATTCCTTAAATTTTGTTCTACATGTAAACAAGATTCATGCTAATGAGATGATTAAAATGGAGTAATTGAACAGAAGAATAAGCCCATAATTCATCTAGCACTTCCTCACCCAATATAATAGAGGTCTACATATCTGAACATTAAAAAAAAATGCAGCATAATTATTACTAAAGCATAAACAGCACAACAGCTATATGTCTTCTTATGATATAAACTGCCCTTTCATTACATGGAGGTATAAATTAATAACAAGAGATAAACACTCATTTAATAGCAGTATAGGGGCAGTCTGATTTGCAAGGTCTTTATTGCTGACATATAATATTAGGAAATATTTTGCCATTACTTTACTACATAAAATATTAACAGCATTGGTGCAAAAATTTACAAGACTTTTCACTTATGAATTAAAAATGCAACACAAATCACAGCTGCATGATCCTCTAGGATTTTGCCTGTTTCTGTAAGCATGGACTAAGGAACAATTAATTCCCCAAATTTCATGGTGTGATGCTGAGGTTACACAAGTAGAGGCCTGCTGCATCAGACCAAACAACAAACTAGTCCACCTTTCTGGGGCCAACAGTGACCAACCAGCAGGCAGTTCATAAGCATTAAGCAGGAAGCTCATAAGCATTAATGCAACTGCCCTTCTTTAGTTTCTTCCTCCCCAAGAATCCTGAGTCACTTGGCCTCTGAACCTGGAGATTCCATGGAGCTCTCATAGCTAACAGCACTTGGCAGTCTACTGGCACCATCATTGTAGGGCCCTGGGCCCAGAAGAA
The DNA here is from genome assembly GCF_964106915.1 of Podarcis gaigeae. NCBI lineage: Eukaryota > Metazoa > Chordata > Lepidosauria > Squamata > Lacertidae > Podarcis > Podarcis gaigeae. The sequence goes on along the minus strand of NC_139682.1, from coordinate 16,281,501 downwards.
TGAGTAGGAGGGCCTGCAAATGCAGCAGAGCTGACCTACAACATTGTGAAGTAAAATGCACAACCCAGTGAAGAGGGAGAGACCATTAAGTCCTGAATCAAACTGTACCACTAAATCTTCCATGTATCTGCCTAATCCTTTTAAAAGCCATTTATTTATATACAGTACTGTATATCTTACCCAGCCTTTCCCATAAGGTCCTAGAATGGATTACAACACTCTAGCATACCATTATAAAACAAACAGAGGATCGCTCAGTCAGTAGAGCATGAGACTCTTAATCCCAGGGTCATAGGTCATCCCACATTGGGTGAAAGATCCCTGCATTGCAGAGGGTTGGATTGGATGATCCTTGTGGTGTCTTCCAACTCTTCTATGATTCAAATACAACAGTTACAATTATAAAAACAAGTAAACCTGTCCCAAACAGAACACAGAGCAGCATAGATTGGGCTAATGTTCATTGCTACACTTTGCAGGATTCCTCAAGTCAGTTTAGGTCTACTGAGACAATCTTTGGTAAAATAAGGAAGCACGGGAGCGTATGTCACTGAATTCATGCCCGCCTGCCCAAACTCCACAACCATAATGTGCATCAGAAACTGAGCATCTCATTGACTGGATTGCATTAAAATGCACTCCAAAGTTTCTCTGATGTGCAGATTAAAAGTACATTAGATATCTATCTAATGTGAGAAGGAAAGCAAATGGTCAAATAGTACAGACTTGATAGAACCTACTGATTTCCGCCACCACCCTCCAAACACTCTTGGAAATTACACAAATCCTTTTTGTATCACTTACAAACCCTCAAAGGACAGTCATCTGATAGGAGCACATTTCTCCGGTTTTACTTGCTGTTCTAAAAGCAACTAAAGCAAGTTTGAATCAAAAGCTATTACTCTGATTGTTATCTTGAAGCTTCCACATCACACCGTTATTTGTTTGCCTGGAGCTGGGTCTTCAGATATGCTTTGAGTACTGTATAATTTAAGCAGCCGCAGTGGCAGATTCCTTTTGTCTCATCAAACATTCCTGATTTAGTTAGACCTTTAACAGAAAAGTCTGCACAAAGAAAATGAGCTCCAGGCTCCAAGTTGAAACAGAAGGATAGGAGCTGGGATAGAGAAGCTAAGGTAGATGTTGACTGAGAATCAATAGCTTTGAAGATCTTTGGGCATGTAAATGGGTAGGTAGCATTTTGCACATGCAGACACTTATTTGCAAATGGAAATGCAACTGATTCCAATCAGGCTTCAATCAAGTGTCTTAAGTGGCAACATAACTCCAGCAGGCCAACCAGTAGAGGACAATATGATGGAGCACTGCCACACAGCTGACCTCCAGCTGGTTGCAATGCTGCTGCTTACTGGGAGGTAAGGCAGAGGGGTGAGGAGGTGCTGAGGTCAGCATGGTGCAAACACACTGGTGGAACCACTGGTGGAGGAACAGGGGAGAGCACACCGCCCCCGGCACCATCGGGGAAGGAGGCACCTTGTGGACGCCTTCCCGACATGCGCTGTGCACTCCCCAAGGCACCCCCCACTGCGCCGGGTACCACGCTCCTGCGGGCAGCGTGCCACGCTCCCAGGATGCATGCCACACCACTGTGGGGTGGGACACCATGCCCCCGGGCTCGTGCCAGCCATGTCCCCACTGTGCTGGGCCCAGGGGTAACCTGTGAACCACAGTCCAGGATCGGTCCAAAATCTGAAGGTTCCGCTGGGAGTCAGTCCGACAGGGCCAAGACAGGGCCACGAGGCAGGAAACCAGGCAAGGACAGGTACAGGAACTCAGGCAGGATCTAGCATACAGCAATGTTGCTCCCGCAACCTGGGGCGGGGGTCTGACAGCCCTTTATCTTTGTCTAGGTAGCAGCCGGTCCTGATCCCCCGGCAACTCACCTCCCTGTTTCACCCGAAGGTGAGCACTCCTACAGCGAGTACTCAGGTCTCTCCTTCTCTCATACCTTAGTCTCTGCAGCTCGGGAGATGTTGATGGGTTACTAGACCCAGGGGCCACCTCAGCCTCTCCTGACCCAACTGGTAGTGGAGCAGCTGTAAGTGATGGCCCAGCTGAAGGAAACAAGATCACCCCCGCACCTGGAGCCAGGGCAGGCTCAGGCGCCTGACTCAGCCCAGCTGGTGTTTTTTGCAGAGGAACCTGGTCAGACTGGGACTCTTCAGCATCAGGCCCCAGACTTGGTTCAGATGATGGCTGAGGCAAAGGATTCGGTACAGACTAAGTCTTCTCTCATTCCGAGTCTGAGCCCGAGTCCCAGGCTATCACACCCGCCTGCTCTCCACCCCCCGGTGCTGGAACATGCAGCTTCGCCACTGGGTGGAACCAATCTAGTACTCCTGCAGGTGTGCTCCCATTGCACCAATCTTCCTGCAACCTTGCCCCTCCTGCTGTACTTCCTCGTAAGCAGCAGTGGCACTACTGACTTGGACCAAACAAACAACATGAATTTCAACAGGGACAAATGTAAGGTTCTGCACTTAAGTAGGAAGAACCATCTGCACAGATATAAGATGGGGGACGTCTGGCTTGCCAGCAGTACATGTGATAAGGACCTAGGAGTTTTAGTACACCACAGGCTTAACATGAGTCAACAGTGTGATGCAGCAACAAAAAAAGGCTAATGCTATTCTAGGCTGAATCAACAGAAGTATAATGTACAGACCAAGGCCCCACCTGGAATACAGTTCTGGGTGTCACTATTTAAGAAGGATATTGACAAGCTGGAACGTCTGTAGAGGTGGGTGTCAGGGACTGGGCAGAGGAGGAATGGTGGAGACCACCTCCCCAGCCTGACCCTTCCAGAGAAGAGGAAGACAGTTCAAAATTACAACAGGGGGTTGAAGGAGGTCACAGCTCAGAGGCAGATGAGGGGAAAAGTTGGGAAATAATGGGAGAGAAGGAGTAGGCAGAGCCAGAACAGCAGCTGGCTGACACGTTGTCACTAGAAAGCATTCCAGACCCGCCATCTCCCAGAACCTGGCAAGCCTTTAAAGTAGGAGAGCAGAAAGCTCAAATACAGAAAGCACTAAGCAGCAGTCGTACAGGAGGTGATGATGATGACAAATGAGGAAGTGGGAGAGAAGGGGGATGGAGATTCACTTGGGACAATGCCATTATCCAGGAGGCTGTGTTCCAAATATTGAATAAAAAGCAAACAGTAAGAAACTTTTCCTGTGGGAGTCGCTTGCAGCCGCCTGACAGAGGGCGACCAAGAAGATATAGGTTCTGGAAACCAAGCCTTATGAGGAACAATTGAGGGGGTTTGGGTATTTCTTAGCCTGGAAAAGAGGAGTCTGAGAGGAGATATGATTGCCATCTTCAAATATCTAAAGGACCGTCACATAGATGAAGCAAGCTTGCTTTCTCCTGTTGGGGACACAAACTAATGTCTTCCTATATTGTAATATCCCCCTTCATGGATCACTACCTTGCCATGGTGAAGGTTCTTGAATAATTCAGAGAAGCTATGAACTATGCCGTGCAGGGCCACCCAAGATGGACAGGTCATAGTGGAGAGTTTTGACCAAACGTGATCCACCTTGCAGGAACCGGCAAGCCACTCCAGTATCCCTGCCAAGAAAACTCCATGGACAAAGACAACAGGCATATAAAAGTTATGACGCTGGAAGATGAGCCCCTCAGGTCAGAAGGCATCCAACATGCTACTGAGGAAGAGTGGAGGACAAGTACAAGTAGATTCAGAGCTGATGAAGCGGCTGGGCCAAAGCCGAAAGGTCACTCAGTTGCAGATTTGCCTGGAAATGAAAGGAAAGTCCAATGCTGTAAAGAAAAATCAGCCCTGAGTGCTCACTGGAAGGACAGATCCTGAAGCTGAGGCTCCAATACTTTGGCCACCTCATGAGAAGAGAAGACTCCCTGGAAAAGACCCTGATTCTGGGAAAGATTGAGGGCACAAGGAGAAGGGGATGACAGAGGACGAGATGGTTGGACAGTGTTCTCGAAGCTACCAGCATGAGTTTGACCAAACTGCGGGAGGCAGTGGAAGACAGGAGTGCCTGGCGTGCTCTGGTCCATGGGGTCACGAAGAGTCGGACATGACTAAACGACTAAACAACAACAACAATATTGTAATATCATCACACTGTATCGTACCCTCTCCTGCTTAAGTTCTATAGGCGCCAATGGTGGTGTCTTGCGTAGGCCAGGGAAGACCCCAAGATCAATGCTATAGCAGTGTTGAGGTTAGAGTGTTAGATGAGGCTGAAAGAGACCCAGTTCAAATTCCCACTCAACTATAGAGCCGATGGGGTGAGGTAGAGCATTGGCTATACTTCCTTACAAACTTTGTCAAGACTTGTTTTTTATGCCTAAGGCTTACTACTGCAGCTGAATATATGCAAGTTGTTGTGTATTCTGAAAAATGTTGCGTCTGTTTTGAATTAATTCTCATGTAAATGTTACATATTAGCGAGTGCTGTTTGACAAATATTTCACTGCTCTTTTTACAGTCTTTTTAAAATGTAATTCTTAATAGAACCATCACAGCATATTTACAATTCTTCTTTTCCAAAGGCATCTTTTGATATCTTAATTTTTTCCTGAAGTACATAGTTGGCCCTCATTAGGGATTCATTGTTTTCAGGACTCCTGGATATAATCCTGCTATAATTTACACAGAATTGAAAATAATAAATATAATTTGCACAACATGATCTTACTTAGAAGGACTGAAAATCCCTGCTTAAACAATATCCCTTAATGGAAGGTATATGCTAATGAAGAGAACCGTGTAATGAAAGAAAACTCGTTCGCAAACAAATTCATTACATGCTGCAGGTGCACAGCACCATTTGAAAGATATTTTAGAAGATGTTATTTCTACCCCATCTGCTGGAACCACTGCAAATGAACATTTCACATCCGCAAAGATGACTGCTCTACAAAGAACACTTTACCTTATAACAGACTTCCCCAACCTGGTGCCCTCCAGCTGTTTTGGACTATAACTCCCATCATCCCTGATCATTCGCTATGCTGATAAGGACTGACGGGAGCTATTATTCAAAATATCTGGAGGACCCCAAGATTGGAAAGGCTGCCTTGCAAGATAACTGTTGGGGATTTTGGCATACCCATACATTTAAATTGCTGTGATACCAGTAAAGGCTTCCTGCAAAGCATTCTGGAACTCACTGGTACTCAGTTCTGGCACCTCTCACGTGGGCACCACTGCCATTATAAGGCGATGTGAGTTCCAGCACCTCTTTTTTCAAGAGAATTTGCACTGGATGTCCCTGTTTTCATTGGAGAAATATTGGAGGGGGCTTCTCTATTTTCATTGGGAAAATGTTGGAGGGTATGTAGTTGCTGCCCCTGGTACCATTAGACATGGTGAACTGATGATGTATTATATATATATATATATATATATATATATATATATATATATATATATATATATTTGAGAATAATACTTTATTTAGAATTCAACAATAACAAAGGGGAAAAAAACCACAGTAATTGCTAATTGGTGAACTGATGGTGTAGTTGTTCCACCCATTCAGGAAAAGAACAGGACTCTGGCCACTAACACTGCCAATTTGACATTTGCCCAAGGATTACATCCACGAACTCATTCATTTACCAAAGTCCACAGCATTGCAGGAGATTAGATGATACTTACAGTGAACTGCTTTGATTGGCATGCATGTACGGTACTTCAGAATCCCAAGAATTAGTCCGTTTCAAGGGCAATGATCTGTAGATTACATTATCAGCTGTACTTTTAGATTCAAATCTTAAAGTAGCAGTCTGCTCTGCCAGCTGAATAGAGACACCTAACTTAAATGTTCTTGAAATTCTCTCCCCTCAATACGCTGGTTTTTGTGATGCAATAAACAAGTGGCTAGGATATACAATTTGCACTTCCATGTACAGTTTAGATTCAAACCTAATCCCTCTTTTACACATGCCTTGAACTGTGTGTTGTTGTTGCTTTTTTGTGCTATATCAGTGACTAATGAATGAAGCAGAATAAACTACAGGTGTTCCATACTTCTAGGAATTCTCAGTGGAGCCATCAACACCAAAGGCTTTGATATTTGTGGGAGCAACAATATGTTCTGTCACAAACAGCACAGAGCATGAACAGGGAATAAATCCCAGAAACTGTGATATAAAGCACAGATTGGGGGGTGGGAGACCTGTGGCCCTCCAGATGTTGCTCAAGTTCAACTTGTAACATCCCTGAACATTGACATGCTTCCTGAGGCTGATGGGAGTTGGAGTCTAGCAAAAACTGGCAATCAAAAGGCACAGAATAAAGCAACCATACAAAAGCCAACAGGGTGTTAGAATAACAGAATCATGTAATTGTAGAGCCCAGAAGGGGTCCCAAGGATCATCTAGTCCAATCCCTGCAATGCAGGAATGATTGTCATTGCCTGAATCAGAAATTCCCTGACATCCCCATGCATACCACCATAGGTGAATTCATGGAGAGAAACATCCTTTAAATCACAGGTGGGGAATCTGTTTCAGCCCAAGAGACACATTCTTTTATGGGCAGCCTTCAAAGGGCTGTATGCCAGTGGTAGAAGGAGCCAGAGGCTACAATTCAGCACCCAGGTCTAAAGTTCCCCACCCCTGTTGTAAATGCAGCACTTGGAGTGGGGTGGGTGCTAGTGTGGTTTAGTGGTTAAAAGCAGTAGACTCGTAATCTGGTGAACCAGGTTCGCGTCTCCGCTCCTCCATATGCAGCTGCTGGGTGACCTTGGGCCAATCACACTTCTCTGAAGTCTCTCAGCCCCACTCACCTCACAGAGTGTTTGTTGTGGGGGAGGAAGGGAAAGGAGAATGTTAGCTGCTTTGAGACTCCTTAGGGTAGTAATAAAGCAGGATATCAAATCCAAGCTCTTCTTCTTCTTCTATTCCAGGTGGACCTAAAATTATCCCACTTCTTTCCCTGGTTGTTTTAGTCAGTACACAGAGAACAGAGGCATCCATATTTCCAATTGCAACTAAATATTGCTTTTATTTTTAAAAAGGCAAGGGACAATTTGAGTCTATCTTGACCAATTGTTGGAAATCTTAGAGCAATGAAAGCTACAAAAATGACTTTGAAAAATTGGTCAAATTATAAAGAGGAAATAGTGTGCTTTTTAGAAAATCTAGACTTTTCTAAAGCAACCCATAAAGTATAGCGTTGCTTTTTATTTTGGAAGCACTGAGGCCTTTACCCATCATAATCTTTTGTCTTCCCCCACAAAATTATAAGAAAGCAATATAGGGTGATACAAGAGGCCTCACAATAGCAAAGTGAAATCTAAGGCAAAGTTATTACTTTGATATTTTAGATGAAAGTTTCTATTCCAAAAAAGTCACATACAGTGAATACACATACTACAACAACAACGATTCTACGATTTGATTGTTGTTAGCCGCCCTGAGCCCAGCTTCGGCTGGGGAGGGCGGGATATAAATAAAAATTATTATTATTATTATTATTATTATTATTATTATTATTATTATTATTAATTTTAGAGCTTTGACATCAGATCTGCATTTGGCAATAAAGCACCATTACACCATTGAGGCTGCATTACAATTCAACAGGTTAGAAGGACATCAGTACCAAGCTATGGTCACCACAAAGATCAGATTTCCCATGCACAGTGAAAGATCCAGCACATATGAATCCCAAAGAAATCTGGGTCAAACTGAAGTACAAGATGGGTTTGTGTAAGGCAATGGTGGCAGGAGATCTCAAACCAGGATGGATTCCCAGCAGTGGGACTCCTGCACCCTACCATCTCTGCAACCAACACTCAGGCTCCATTGCAAACCCTTTGATTCAAGGACACCCTCCAGGCAGCATTTTCAGCTGCGCCCAACAGTATAAAGCCCTAATCTCATTTTTTTTAAAATAATTTTTTATTGATTTTCCAATTTTATCGACACAACAACACTAAATAATACATACAACAACAGACACACAAAAAAAACATAAATCCTACTTTCTTAACCTCCTTTTCGTAAGCCTCTTTTCTCGGACTTCCCCATACCTTCCCCTTTTTGCATCCTAGTTTCACAATTTTTCAGCAACTCTTTTAGCCAATTAAAGTTTAAACTTATTCTCCTTTTCAATATCACATTAAATCAAAAAGAATAAATATAGCTGTAATTACACATCTTCCTTTCCCTTCACACTTTAACACTCCTCAATTTTATAGCGATTTTTATACTTTAAACTTCTTCCAATCTTCCTCCACAGTTTCTTTCTCCTGGTCGCGGATTCTGCCGGTCATTTCTGCCGGTCCCATAAAGTCGATCACTTTCACCTGCCATTCTTCCAGCGTGGGTAGCTCTTGTGTCTTCCATTACTTTGCTAGTAGAATCCTTGCTGCCGTTGTGGCATACATAAAAAAGATCTTGTCCCTCCTTGGCACCAGTTGGCCCACCATACCCAAAAGAAATGCCTCTGGTTTCTTATGAAAAGTACATTTAAGTACTTTCTTAATTTCATTATAAATCATTTCCCAGAAAGCTTTAATCTTCGGGCAGGTCCACCAAAGGTGAAACAAGGTACCTTCAGTCTCATTACATTTCCAGCATTTATTATTGGGCAAATGATAAATCTTAGCAAGCTTGACTGGGGTCATGTACCACCTATAAATCATTTTCATAATGTTTTCTCTTAAGGCATTACAAGCTGTAAATTTTATACCTGTGGTCCACAACTGTTCCCAGTCAGCAAACATGATGTCATGTCCTAGGTCCTGTGCCCATCTAACCATTGCTGATTTAACAGTTTCATCAATTGTATTCCACTTCAACAGCAAGTTGTACATCTTTGATAGGTTCTTAGTATTGGATTCTAACAATTCAGTTTCTAACTTCGATTTTTCCACCTGGAACCCAATTTTCCTGTCTTGTTTAAAGGCCTCCATTATTTGATAATAATGGAGACAATCTCGTACCTTGGACTTTATCTTCTCAAAGCTCTGTAATTTAAATTCGACACTTTCTATTTCTAAAATCTCAGAATATTTTGGCCAATTAATTCTCGTGTTTAGCTTCTTCACCTCTTTAGCCTCCATTGGTGATAACCACCTGGGAGTTTTATTTTCCAACAAATCCTTATACCGAGTCCAAACATTATATAATGCTTTCCTGACAATATGGTTTTTAAAACCCTTGTGCACTTTAACCTTGCCATACCAGATATATGCATGCCAACCAAGCATGTTATTAAAACCTTCCAAATCCAGAATGTCTGCGTTTTCAAGTAGTAGCCAGTCTTTCAACCAGCAGAAAGCTGCCGATTCATAGTACAGTCTTAAGTCTGGCAGGGCAAATCCCCCTCTTTCTTTTGAATCAGTAAGTATCTTAAAGTTTATTCTGGGCTTTTTGCCCTGCCAGACAAATTTAGATATATCTTTCTGCCACTTCTTGAAACAATTCAGTTTATCCACAATTTGTAATGTCTGAAACAAAAATAACATTCTAGGCAATACATTCATTTTAATCACTGCAATTCGTCCTAGCAAGGTAAGCTTCAAGTTCGACCATATTTCTAGATCCTTCTTAATCTCAGTCCAGCATTTATCATAATTGTCTTTAAATAAATTCACATTTTTAGATGTCATATTAATTCCCAGATATTTCACTTTTTTTGCCATAATTAGTCCAGTTTCCTCTTGGAACCTCTCTCTTTCCACGCTTGTTAAGTGTTTTTCCAAAACCTTGGTTTTTTGTTTGTTCAATTTAAATCCTGCTACCTGACCAGAAACTCGGATTAGTTCTAAAACTCTTTTTGTACTAGTGTCTGGCTCCTGTAGGGTCAAAACTAAGTCATCTGCGAAAGCCTTCAGTTTGTACTCTCTGGCTCCGACCTGAACTCCTTTTACCAGCTGGTCACCCCTTATCATGTTTAACAGAACCTCCAGGACTAATATAAAAAGTAACGGGGAAATTGGGCACCCCTGCCGTGTCCCTTTTTCTATAAGAAGTTCATTCGTAACCACATTATTTACAATTAATTTTGCCTTTTGTTCCGAATATATTGCACCTATACCATTTTCAAATCTTTGGCCTACCCCCATCCCATGGAGATTCTTCTTCATAAACTTCCAAGAAATATTGTCAAAGGCTTTCTCCGCGTCCACAAAAATCAAAACTGCCTTTGTATTACTGTTAACTGTCAGCATTTCTATTATGTCAATTATGTTCCTTACATTATCCGATAGGTGTCTACCCGGGAGAAAGCCTGCCTGGTCCTTATGAATCTCCTCCACCAACACTTTCTTCAATCTTTTTGCCAAAATGTCTGCAAATATTTTATAATCCACATTCAGTAAAGATATTGGGCGGTAGTTCTTGATCTGTTTTTTATCCACCTCAGTCTTTGGTATAAGTGTAATAAAAGCTTCTTTCCACGATTCAGGTGCCTTCCTCCCCTCTAATATTTCATTGCAAACCTCCTTAAGCGGCTGTATTAACCATTCCTTTAACGCCTTATAGTATCTGGAGGTTAGTCCATCTGGTCCTGGAGATTTCCCTAGTTTCATATTCTGAATGGCACCCTCTATTTCTTGCTCAGTTATTTTCTCATTCAAAGTCTGCACACTCTGTTGCGAAATTTTTTGTAATCCATATTTCTTAAGAAAATCTTCTATTTCTCCTTCATTTTCTGGCCCTTGTGCATAGAGTCTTCTGAAATAACTCTGAAAGCAATTACTGATCTCATTTGGCTTAGAAATGCTCTTTCCATCCACCTCCAAGCTTGTAACAGTGTTCAATTTCTGTCTCTTCTTCAATTGCCATGATAGGAGTTTCCCACATTTATCTGCTGATTCAAATGTCCTTTGTCTCATTTGCTTTATCTTCCATTCTATCTCCTAATTCATCAGTTCCATATATTGCATCTGGTAAAACTTAATTTCTCTCAAGATCTCACGAGACTTTGGTTTAGACCTCAATTTCTTTTCACCTTCTTTTATTTTTTCCAGGATCTTGTCTTTCTTCTCATTTTGTTTCCTACTGTGCAAATATACAGGGATATCCCAAAATACATCTTAGAGATAAGGACCTACTTTAAGAACTTGGTTGACCTGCTGAAGAAGAACAACATACCTTTTAGGTGGGAATATCCGCAAGGCCTGTCCTTCAATTTCAAAGGAAAGAAAGTTAAGATAAGAACAGTACAAGATAAAGAACAATTCCTGGACAGATACGAAGAGGACTTGGTGAAAGGAGTGCTGGATTCGACATTGGATACAGATTTGGGAAATTTGACATTTGGACTTAAATCACCTCCAGAGGGAGAACCGCCGCAGGGTGCGGCTGGAGGAAACTAACCAACAATGTCTCTGCGATTCCTAAGCTGGAACTGTAACGGTTTGGACCTTCCCAGAAAAAGATGTGAAGTTTTCCATATCTTAAAAAGAGAACAATTGGATTTGATTTGTTTACAAGAGACCCACATAACAAGAATGCACAGAAAATTGCTTATAAACAAAAGGTTAGGACAGGAATTTATTTCATCGGATAAAGTTAAGAAAAGAGGAGTGGTGATCTATGCAAAGGAGAAATTGGCCCCAAAACTGATTTTTAAAGATGAACATGGAAGAATATTGGCAATTGAAATACAAATCCAAGGAGAAAAGTTTTTGACAGTCGGCATATATGTACCAAATGAAGGGAAGGCAGAATTTTATAAGAAATTGCATGAGACATTGATGGACTACCAGGATTATAAGGTGATTCTTTTAGGAGATATGAACGGTGTCGTCTCTACATATATGGACAAAGCACAAAGACAGGTGATCTCCAAGGATGGGAGACTACCTAAGACTTTCTTCGAAATGACCGACAACATGGACTTGATAGATATTTGGAGACTAAGAAACCCTCGAGAGAGAGAGGGGACCTTTTTTTCAGAGTCCCAGATGACATGGACAAGAATAGATCAAATATGGATTACTAGTGGAATGGCTCCAATGATAAAAAAGTGGAAATCTGCCCAAAGACACGCTCCGACCATAACGCGGTAAAGATGGAAATGAAGGTAACAACAGCTGGTTCCTTTAGATGGAGAATGAATGACACCCTATTTAGAGATCCAGAAGTCTACAAAAAGGCCCAAAAAACTTTGAGGGACTACTTTGAGATAAATCTGAGGACAGAAGTGGAGAAAAGAGTGATCTGGGACGCAAGCAAGGCTGTGATGCGAGGTTTCCTAATACAGCAGAATTCCTTCAAAAAAATAATAAAAAAATAAAGCCCTAATCTCAGGGCTTGCTTGCTCCTCAGTGCCAATGCTCTAAGGTCACTGCCTAAACTCCTGACTGCTGCACAGGATCTTGGTTCCAACCTGGCTTGGACCATGCACTAGCTCCTGGCTCATTTGGACTGCTAGCCAGTACCCCTTGGTTTTGCTGGCCAGATCCTGATGGTAGCTGAGGCCTGGCATGCCAGTCTAGTGGAATGCCTACATTGGGCAGCATGGAGACAAGTTTCATAACCAGTAGTAGTCAGCAAACAATCTGAAGAGCAGACTAGAAGATAACATCACAGGGTTTTCAATGTTACAAATCACAGTTCTTAGCAGGGATGTGCACAAAGCCACAAAAATGGTCTTGGATCTGTAGCTTTGGGAAGTAGACCCATCAGTTTTTGGAGCTGCTCTGTGTTTGTCCAAATCAACCTGTTATTCCAGACTGAATTAGACCTGTTAAAAATGAAGCTTTGCCTCCCCTCCCTCCACTAAAAATGGCTATACTTTTCTTACTGAATTGGGTGAAATTTTCAGGCAAAGCAGCTCCTCCTAAGGCTAATGCATTATTTGAAATTGTAGATAGATACATCCAGAGTTTTTCATGCAGCACATCTTTAAAGTTTGCTTTTAAAAGAAACAAAGAGAAAGGAATTGGGTATATTTTGCAAGCATGGTTGCTTCTTCTGATGATATGAAATCCGCCTGCTTTCAGGATTATAGCTGCAGTGGTTTCCCCACAAGGCCAGAATTTACTTTGATGCAATGGGAAGATAGGCAGGTAGTTTACCTACCTATTTACCATTATCATTAATCAAAGTGGCTTTGCACCCCACAATGGAAGAGAATCATACACTCAAGCATTAGCAGCACACAAGGGTTACTGTTTACAAATGTCTGCAATTTAATCTTACAGCTAATGTTTGTCATTGGGCAGATAATGCTCACCTTCACTCAGCAACATTTTTAATTATAACCAGAGGGATTTCTCTTTTTATTGCTGCTTCTGTCTTCCTATTAGGTTACATAGTTAAATTAGAATTTATTCCTTTTCTATTAATTATAAATAGGCGTTCCTTGGAAACGGGCTGAAGCAGGAACTGCGAACTCGACATTCAGTAATATCACAGACTAATGTAGGGATTTCCTTGGCAGATGCTGGGTGAGGCATTGCACCAAATCCAATGCCAGGATCTCAGCATGTCTTATATATGGATATCTAGAAGATATATGACTCCCTTATTATTGTGGCACTGGCTCCAAGTTACAGTGCCCTCTGGCTCGTTTGGGGGGCAGTTACAAGATAAGAGACAAAAAGCAGAAGTAGAAAAACAGCATCACACACCAACTTAACAATGGATTTTTGTACCATTAGAGAGCATCTTTTTGCTCACTTTCTCACTTCCTGTGTTGCAGTGAAAGGAAAGAAGCCTCCCAGCTGTCACAGCAAAACCTTAAATATCAGTTTTCCAACTTAAAGAGGTGCTAACAAAAGTTAAACGTTTGGCTTTTTTTGGGGGGGGGGGTGAATGGCTGGTGTGAATTTCTTTGATGCCAGCTGGTGCTGTGAGCATGAAACTTGAAGCACAAGACAAAGAGGTTTTATGTACCTGAGATGGAAACGGTGAAATGCAAACCTTCACTTGCATCACAGTTTCCGATGGGAATTAAATGAGTTTAGCAATGGAAACTGTCATTTCAAAATTGTGAGAGCCCAGACACATTGCTCTCTACTGTGTTGCTGATTCAGCAACTAGTGAATTTAAGTCAGTGGTTAGGTTTGGAAATCAAGTGGGGGAAACTGAAAAGGATCCAGTATAAAAGGAGAAGATGTCAGACCCATTCTATTCCCCACTAATTTGGGTGATGAAAGAGATACTTCTTGGTGGGTGTGGGAATAAGGTGCAGGATTGTGTCCAATAGTCCTATCCCAGGCATCTGCTGTATATAGAGCATGTGTCTGTAGGAAGGGGGTCTTTGCATGTATAACACTCCTTCCTGCAAAAATCTGGGCACCACAGACGAACCTCAGGGGAAGTCCAAGACAGCAGCATGTGATTTTGGGAGTGGGTTACTTAGGAACATAGGAAGCTGCCTTATGCTGAGACATAATATTGGTCCTTCTAGCTCAGAATTAGCAACAGTGGCTCTCCAGGATGTCAAACTGGAGAGATACCCAGCTATACCTAGAGATGCCAGGAATTGAACCTGGGTCTTTCTCCATGCAGAGCGGACGTTCTACCACTGAGCTGCATTTGCACCACTGTTCCTTTGCTCATGAATATGGGAGCTACAAAGCCCATTGTTCCCAGAACAATGGTACTTTATGAGGAAATTTACTCAAATTTAATTAATTTCTTAGCGTATTCTTTATGCCATTCCTCAGTCCCTCCCAAGGTATCTAGAAACAATTAGAACAATATATAATTTACCATGCTAGTGTACTGGAGTGTTCTTCTTGTCCTATTCATTTCTCCAGAATCTTGGTGATGATGCAACAACCATGTTGATGCAATTTTTGGTGACATTGCTACAATACTTTAAGAGAGAGATATACTCTCTTTTATTGATTAATTTGCTGGCTACCTGCTCATTTATGGTCCAAACAAAAACTTATAGTAATGTCTCGACCACAAATAGTAAAGAAAGACTGTTACAGTCATTCATGACCATGAACCTCAGAAACATTGATTGTCTATTTGAAAGCGGGTGCTCCATATCTTTCAGGATTTAATCTGCAAATGAATAATGGATGTGAAAGGGGGAGGTCAACATTATTTCATGGAAAAGTTCCAGCTTCCAATATGCTGTTTGTATTATTTGAGGGGACAGAGGGTAAGAGGTACTTAATCACCTCATTTTTCATTGTCACAAACAATTTCTGCAAGGACTTTTCATGAGCATACAACCAGTAAAAGGCAGCTTATTAAATTATATTTATGAGAATGAAATACAGGACTCCCAAAGGCCCAGGTTGTGGTTTTATTCAAAGTGCACCTACCCTAGAGTATGTGTAACAATGTGACTAAGGCTAGACACTGCTCATCTTTAGACTGGGCTGTCATGAGCCCAGGAGTCTGAGTCCATCTGGCCCCAGTTGTTTCCGCTGCCCCAGAACTGTAGGGAGACCTGTTTTTCAGCATCTGTCTGGGCTGAGGAGATCACATTGCTCTCTGATGCCCCAGAAGAGCCACAGTCTCACTTCTGCTTCTGGAGTCAATGCTTCTTGGAATAGGCTGGACCCTTTTCACTGAAGAGGTTTCTCTCCTTGGAGGTGCAGCTAGCAACTCAGATTGAACTACAGCTCTATTCGAGCCACTTGAGAGGCATCATCCATACCTCAGAGGATCAAAAGCTGTTGAGCAGAGGCATTGATCCTGCAGGGCATCAGGGACCCAGCTACCTTCTTTTGGGTAGAGACACCTGCCAGTCAGTTATGCCTTGGCCCTTTTCAGGCCTTGTCTGCTTCACCTTCTTGTCTGTTGCCCTGCCCCCTGACAGCCATGGATCACTCTGGGCCACTTCAACCCAACTTGCAGTGATCCATAGTTTTGTGTAGCAGAATATGACCAATTTGACTTGAATCCTGTGCAGGGTTATAGTGACAACCCCTAAAGATCAAATGTTAGAACTTCAAATATTGCAATCATTATGTATATGGTTGTTTATGAAAATATCTTTAAAACCTTAATTGTGCCAATTAATCTGCCATTATGCAG